>NC_133772.1:26699308-26718824 GCF_003597395.2 Chelonoidis abingdonii | reverse complement strand
CGATTTAAAGAGCCCTTTATATCGATATAAAGGGCGTTGTAGTGTGGACGGGTACAGCGTTAAATCGATTTAACGCTCTTTAAATCGATTTAAACGCGTAGTGTAGACCAGGCCTCAGAGACTCAGCTACAGGCCTTAACCATAAGGAACCTCCAGCAGCACAACGCCCCCTAGCAGCAAGTTGGGGCATGGACTTGATATCGACAGAGCACTTCCCACAGAGTGGGTCATCAGCTCCAATTCCTACAGCATCATGCCCCTGGGGAACGGAACTCACTGGTCATCAACACAGCTGTAAGACAGTTCCTCAGAGGAAGTCTGTGCATGTTTGTGAATCTCTGTAACTCACACTCAGGGCTCAGTAAGGCTGACTGAGGTAAGGTTACTAAATGTTTCCATTCTAAGCCCCTGGTTTGGAATTTTTCAGTGCTTCTGGGTTGAAATTTCCCAAAAAAGATCATGAGGGCTATGATGATTTGCACTGCAGTAGGTCCTGCAGGACCCAATCAGGGTTCTTGGCCCCATTGTGCAAGGTGCTGTACATACATATAACAAAGAGGTGGACCCAGCCTCAAAGAGCCTTTTATCCTTGTGTCATATTGAAGCCCTTGGTAGAAGCAGCATGGAGCCATCACTTGCTATGGAAATTGTAAAGAAGAAGAATCCCAGTGAGAAAGGAAGGATGGCCCAGTGGCTAGAGTGCTAGCCTAGGCCACGGAGCTGTAGGTTCAAGTTCCTGCTCTACCACAGACTGTGTGACGCTGGTAGGTCACTTAGTCCCAGGATCTCCACTGGCATTTACAGCAAGGGTCACACTTGGCTTCTCTATCCCTTTGACAGAGGAGGTACAAGAGGCTAGGCCACACTAGGGCAGTTCTTCTAGCTCAGCTGGAAGGGTAAGCACCAAGTCCATGTGATCCAGGGAAAAGACATACACGTGTGGATCTAGGACACAAAGCTTGCTCCTTTCTATTATGGGAGCTCAAGGAGGCCTCTCCTGAGGGATCCCAGGAGTAGGTCCATTATCTTGTTTGTGGACCCAGCCACTAGAGGGCAACATCTCTCTCTCTGGCACACCCACAACGTCAGTACGGTACATCTCCCTTGCTGTCAGCCCTCTCTCCCTGCCATCCGCAGATGGAAGGCTTCTGCTCTAACTCCTGCCCTCTCCCAGCATGGATCCACCTTTGGGAAATGGGCCCATGAATTATTCTGGGTGAGCAGAGGACATTTGTAGGCCTTGTAACCCTCCTACAGACAATCCTCTTTATTAGGTGCCTGGCTAGTGGGTCTGGCTCACATGTTCAGAGCACAACTGATGGCCAGGTTTGGGGTCGGGAAGGAATTTTCCCCAAGGTCCTGCCAATGCGACCATCCTCTGCTTCCTGGGGTGTGGATCATCTGCTGGGACCATCTGGGCATCTCTCATCAATTTCCTGCCATTGCAGGGGCCTTGGTGGCAGCTCGATCTCTCCTGCTCTCTGTCTGTGGCCAGGTTTGTCTCCTGAGGAGAGAAATGCTTTGGACTAACCAAAGTTATTGGACTCCATAGAGGGGCACCTTGGTGCAAATCAATGGCTGGTGCTACACAGGAGCTCAGACTGGTCCCTTCTGGCCTAGCACTATGAAATCCCGACTGCCCTTCTCACCGCTGAGGGGAAGTAGGGTGTGATAATCTCAAAGGCAGTAGTATCTACTGGTGAGATCATAACATCTGACAGCCCACTGAGTCTCCTCCCTCCCAGATCATAGCCCTGGTGCTGGAAAACCTAACTCTCGCCTCGTGAGAACCGTCATCTTCATTCAAGCCAGTTCCCTGCTCAGCGGAGCAGTGCTGTCTCAGCTTCCCCCGTGTCTGTTGCCAGCACGCAGTAATCTGAAACGCAGAGAAGAACCTACCAGCTGTCTCCTTCCACCCACCTGCACTGCAGTCTCAGCCACCCATTCTCTCCAGGGAGATCACCGCCTGCCATCTGCTACAGCTAGCAGAGTTTCAAAAAACCACCTACCCTTAGGAGTAGAATCCGGAGTGCACTGGGGGTCCTCTGGCCAAACTCTGTGAGGCATCAGCTCTCCAAGAGGAGTGCTGCACCGGCCCACGCCGCCAGCACACAGGGCTTTCCCTGGCTTCTTTGGGCACCTACCCCTAGCCATGGACAGCAGGATGGTTCTACCTCGCACCTGGAGAACCCCAGGAGAGCTGAACTCACATGCAGTGGGGGCGGGGGGTGCTGCTAAACATTTATTCCAAGGAATGAACCATCTCCTTCAAATAGTCCATCCATGCTGACCCTCGTGTATGTAGGGAGAACTCCGAGGAGCCAGGTTACATGTTCACTAACATAGGAAGCGGCCAAGCTGCCTAGGAGGGGTCAGATCCAAATCTCACAAGCGTGACATATCACCCACCCTGCAGCGAAGCCAAGCATTGCATGGGCTGTGGTGAATAGCTCTGCGCTCCCCCTTAGATAGGGTCCCACCCATCAGGGCAACCTGTGGGGAGAGCTCCCCCTGCTGGAGCTGTTTTGCAGATACACAGAGGACTCAGGGTGAGAGCTGGGTCTCGCTGAAGCCAATGGGAGTTTTGTCTTGTTCAAACGGGGCTGGAATGTCCCCTCAGCCACCAGGGGCTTGGCCAGGCATCTCTGGCCAGCTCTCATATCCACTAGCTGCTGAAGGATGAGAGAGAAAAATAGTCAGCACCAGCCCTGAGCTGATGGCTGCCGACTCCGAGACCTGCAGACGCAAAGGCTCGGGCGCATTCTCCTCTCACCCAGGGCCGGCGCTTCCATTTAGGTGACCTAGGCGGTCACCTAGGGCACCAGGATTTGGGAAGGCGGCAATTCAGTGGCGGGAGGTCCTTCATGCTCTGGGTCATCGTTGGCAATTCTGCGACGGGTCCTTCACTCGCTCCGGGACCTGCGAAGTGCCCCGAAGACCGGGAGCGCGGAAGGACCCCCCCCCCCGCCGAATTGCTGCCAACAACCGGGAGCGCGGAAGGACTCCTGCCTAGGGCGCCAAAAACCATGCTGCCACTCCTGCCCTCACCCCACAGGCAGGGCCGCCCAGAGGAGGGGCAAACAGGGCAGTTTGACCCAGGCCCCTGTCTCAGAGGGCTCCCAAACCTAGAAGTGTTATGACCTGGCACATGGGGCCACAGCAATGCTCAGGTTCATCCCCATGGCCCTCGGAGCGGGGTGCTGCACCATACTGCAATGCCCAGGGTGGTGAGCCAGGCTCAGCCCTGTGGGGCAGCAGCTGCCACTGCGGGGCGAGTGTGGGCAGGCTTACTCTCCACCCCCACTGCCTGGGGCCTCCTCTCAGTGTGGGGGTTTGGAAGAGTGGGGGGCTTGGGTTCAGATTTTGCCCTGGGCCTCCAAAACCTCTGTGCAGCCCCGTCCACAGAAACTCCATTGACTTCAACATAGCTACCCTGGACTACAGCACCGCCAGTGAGAGGGGACAGGTCACTCCTGATTTACACCAGGGGAGGGAGAGGGGAATCGGGCCCAGTGGGATTACTCCTGATTTACACCCACATCATTAGCATCAAACTCATTGACTTTAGCAACAGCACAAGTTGAACTGCGCCTGCTGCTCTTGGCTCTGAGTCACTGCAGCCACGGCTCTGGCTCCCCACATGCTGGCTGAAGCCCCATCCTCCTCTATCCATGCAGCAGATTTCGGCTTCTTGCACAATTGCCAGGCCATAGGAACTAGCCCTTGCTGGCTCTGAGTGATACACAGGGGCTGCACCGAGAACGGTTGGGACATTGGGCTCTTGGACACAACCAGCTGTCCTGCTGCTGGACATGCACCCTTTGGAGGGCCTGCGGCTGGCCGGGGTTTCAGAGCCAGGCGCTGCCAGCTGGTGGGGAAGAGCCATTAGGAATAAAACATGGTGAAGGCGGCTCTGCAACAGAAGGAGCACAGTCTAGTGCTTAGTAAGGGGGAGCCTGAGTATTTATGGGCCTACGCACACCCAGAGCCTTGCTTAGCCACTGAGAGTCAGAAAACCTCATTTCTGCCCTTAAGTCTGATCCCACTCCATGCCTCAGTTTCCCCATCTGTCAGAAGGTGTCAATGGGCCTGACCACGCTCTGTATAATACTGTGCCATCTATCGGGAATAATAGCTCAGCATTATGGGTATTAAAATGGCTGAACACTCTCCACTGTGAGAGCTGGGTGATGAATGCGGAGAGCCCTGAAGGGGAAGGGAGATAGTGCTTGGTCCATCCAAACCACTCACATGAGCACTGCTGACCGGGGCCCACCTTTATTACTATATTACCTCTGCAAGCGACATTAAAAGAAGCCTAAGGGTGCAAAGCCAGGCATTCAAAGGTCAGGGGCTGCCAGAATTCAGAGTGCCTGAGATTTTTCAAAGACTTATACCTCAGCCAGATTTGGGCAGATTTTCCCCAGGATGGCAAAAGGCGCATCTCTGACACAAAGGCCACCCTCTTCTCCTGCCAAATCTCAAGTCTCCACTCCAAAGCGGAGAGAGGAGTGCGTGGGGGGGGAGCACTACAGGTTTCCAAAGAAAAGCTCATTAGATGTTTTTAAACATGGGTCAAGCAACATAGCTTCCCCAGGCCTGGTTCTGGGAAATGGCTGATCCAGTAAAAAAAAAAAAGGGGAAAAACAATGAGAAGTCCTTGTGGCACCTTAGAGACTAACAAATTTATTAGGGCATAAGCTTTCGTGGGCTAGAACCCACTTCTTCGGATACATGGAATGGAAAATACAGTAGGAAGACATATATATATCAGTGCGTGAAAAGATGAGAGTTGCCTTACCAAGTAGGGGGTCAGTTCTAATAAGACAATTCAATTAAAGTGGGATATTATCAACAGGACGAACAATCACTTTTGTAGTGGTAATCAAGGTGGCTCATTTCAAACAGTTGACAAGAAGGTGTGAGTAACAGTAGGGAGAAATTAGCATTGGGGAAATTAATTTTTAGGTTTTGTAATGACCCAACCACTCCCAGTCTTTATTCAGGCCTAATTTGATGGTGTCCAGTTTGCAAATTAATTCCAGTTCTGCAGTTTCCCATTGGAGTCTCTTTTTGAAGATTTTTGTTGAAGAATGGCCACTTTTAAGTCTGTTATTGAGTGACCAGGGAGGCTGAAGTGTTCTCCAACTGGTTTTTGAATGTTATAATTCTTGACGTCTGATTTGTGTCCATTTATTCTTTTGCATAGAAACTGTCCGTTTTGGCCAATGTACATGGCGGAGCGACATTGCTGGTACATGATAGCATATATCACATTGGTAGATGTGCAGGTGTGGTGCGCTCAGAGGCTACCTACCCCATGGTACAGATTAACATGGCTACCACTCTTTAAAAAAAGGGGGGGGCAGTTTCATCCTGAGGCCGACAGCCAGCATAGAGAATTGCAGCCCACATCAGTTAAAGTTTGACCAACTCCTCCTAGACCACCTGCCTGTGCATGACCAGTGCCCCTGCCTCTTTTCCCTGGCTCCAGCCAAGAGAGGAACAGAGTCGCTCTTGCTGCCCAAGTCCAAAGCCTGGCTCTAGGTGTAGTTTACTCCTGTACCTGAACAGTTCACAGAAACCTCAGGCTAAATTCATTCCCCCCAAACCGCAGCAGGTTCAGGGCAGTTTTCCATGCCCCCTCCTGGGACACCATTTCCAGCTCCCCCACCACTCTGGAGGGCATTCTCAGCCCTGTTCCAGGGCACCAGTCTCCAGGCCACTACCTGAGAACTCCCAAATCCATTTCCCTCCCCCAACCCTTCTCTGGGAGCCTCAAGTGAGGTCAGGTCCCAGCAGTGCTCCAGTCCCTCAGGCCTCCCTGGGAGTCCTGCCCCTCTGCCCACATCCACCCTCCAACAGTCACTCTTATTTCAGGCTCAGCTTCCCCACACCTGGCTGGTTCCCCCCTCATTCCACAGGGCCCTGCTTGAGCTTGCCTGTAACTCAGCAGTTGCACCAGCCCTGGCGGTAGAGCCCTGCAAATCTGCGGGTATCCACTTATATCCGTGGACCATTTCTGTGGATAAGAGTGGATGCAGATACAAATGTTGTCTCTGTGCAGGGCTCCGACGGTAAGAGCCGGGCGGGCAGCTGTGAGGAACCGCAGCGCTGACCCTCCACCTGCCCTGGGTGGAGATCTGGGAGGCAGGGGCTGCTCGGGTCCCCCACCCAGGATAGGTGGAAGGTCCACCACGTG
The DNA here is from genome assembly GCF_003597395.2 of Chelonoidis abingdonii. Classification (NCBI taxonomy): domain Eukaryota; kingdom Metazoa; phylum Chordata; order Testudines; family Testudinidae; genus Chelonoidis; species Chelonoidis abingdonii. The sequence continues at coordinate 26,712,622 of NC_133772.1, read as the reverse complement.
GCTCGCCACAGCTGCTTGTCTGGCTCTTACCGTGGCTGGGCTGCAGCTCTGAACCAGCCCCTTCCCTGGATGGAACCAGGTCAGGGAGAGCCGCACAGGCAACGATGGGGAGCCTGGGGTCCCTCCACCAGCCCAGAAAGCAGATGCTTGGGGTGGCCAACGGTGAAGGCTGGCACATCCGACTCTTCGGCGGTGGGTTCCTTACTCCCTCTAGGAGCGAAAGACCAGCCGCCGAAGACTGAAGCGGCGGCCGTAGAGCTGCAGATGGTGATCACAGCTTTTTTCTTTTTTCTCTTTTTGCTGCTTCGGGCGGCAAAAACTCTGGAGCCAGCCCTGCCTCCACCTACCCTTCACGGGGGAATCTAGGGGGCAGGGACAGGGGCTGCTCAGGCCCCCCACCTAGGGCAGATGAAGGGACCTAGCCTCCCCACAGCTGCCTGTGTGGCTCTCCCCAAGCCATCTCTGGCCAGGGAGGAGGCTGGCTCAGCGCTGCAGCCCGGCCACAGTAAGAGCAATGCAGACAGCTGTGGGGAGCCTGAGAACACCCTCATCCTGCCCTGGCTGGGGGTCCCGAGCAGCCCCCGGGCAGGTCAACCCCCTCCCGCTGGCCAGGCCAGCATGGAGCCCAGCCAAGTTGCTGTAGGGACCCCTCCACCTGCCTGCAGTGCATGGGGCGGGGCTGAGAGCAGCTCCTGGCCATGTCCCCATCACCCAGGCTCCCTGCTAGGCCGAGGACAGGTGGAGGGTCCACAACTCCAGGAGGGCTCCCCAAAGCTGCCCACAAGGCTATCACCAGCTGGACTCCAGCAGGGGGTGCGGTACCTCAGAGCCTCAGTCCGGCCCCGATGTAAAGCCCTGCAAAGCCGTGGATCGGATGCGGATACACTTTTTTGTATCCACACAGGGCTGTACCTGGCAGGTCCTCACCAGGAATGTTCTTCTCCTCTTGCTCTTTCCAATGGCTCCCAGCAGCCCTCCCCGGCACCTCTCACAGCTGCCCCTTTCCTGATTTCCCTCCATTCGTGTGGCCAGGTGTCTTCTCTTCAACTCCAGCTGAGGGGCAGCTGATGAGTCTCAGGAACACTGGACTACCCCCTCCACTCCCCTTAAAGGAGCCGGTCACCCTGGAACAAAGTAAAAACAGGATCTTATAATGGGACGTGTCGGCCAACCTTAATAAAAGGCAGGGCTGTTACCCCCATGCCGCCCTCCTGCCCTCTCCTTGCTGGAATTCACTCATAGCTGCCTTAGCCCCGCTGTGCAATGGGAGCACCTGAGCCTCAGCTGACAAAAGGCTTTTCCTTGAAAAGAATCTTTATCCACTGACTGTCAGCCAAAAGCTCCAGGGTCCCTCCCCATGCAGATCTCTCCCCGCTTCCCTGACACACTCTCACTTTGACATGTGGCCTCGCTTGCTTCCGTATCACAGCGTCAAACCTCTGGGGTGTGATTGTGAAGTTGTGGGGATCCATCCGTCAGCGCTGTTGTCAGTTGATCCAGGACAAGTGACCTTCCCCTGGATGCTGAGCTAGCCCCAGTGACATGCCCTGAGCTTCTTGCTTCCTAAACGTACCCTGGTTTGCACAGACAACAGCTTTGAGTTTCTCTACTGGGCTATTCAGTGCCACAAACAATGCTGGGGCCAAGGAGCCATCTACACTCGGTTCCTAACAGTGCTAGCCCCAGGGGAGTTTCTCTTCTATTAGCAATGGGGAGGTTTTGCAAGTTTTAACTCACCAGTTTGATCCCCTCCGGGTTGGTGACAATCAAACTCCATTGCTGGGATAGTTTGGATCCAGATCTGGTTCACCCAAACCCCTTGGCTAAATGGTCCAGGGATCACCACCTGATGGCTATTCAGAGACTCATGTGAAGTGAGTTTCCTGGATCTCCATCCAGTGCATTGTGGACAGGTGTCCCAGTCACAAAGGGTAATACCTCCCTTCCTCAGAGGTATGACCCATGCCCAGGCTGCATGGCATTCTGTCCCGCTCTGGTGGTGGCTGGGCCACGTATCAAGCTGCTGAGCCTTGTACAGGCTGGGTTGACAGAGGTGTATCTTTCAGCTCCGGTAGTGGCAGCTCATGTGTTTAGAACCAGAGGTCCTAGGTTCAATTCCTACTGCTGTCAATGTACCTGGGATGCGGCAGGACAGAGGCAGTCTGAGTGCTGTTGTCACTCGCTGGTGCCAGCCACACTGTGATAGGCACTTTCCAAACAGAACACCAGCCCTGGCCTCTGCTCCAAAAAGGCTACAACTCAGCTGCCATCTTGTCCTTGGAATGGTGAACCCCGGGGAAGGGTGAGCTCCACCAGCTGGAAGTTCAAACTGAGAGTCAGGCGGGTGACCGATCAGGGGCTCCAGCACATCCTCCATCTCTTGGAGTCTATAATCTGCAATCAGATGGCTCTGCAAGCCCTGCTCTAGCTCGGTGACAAGCTCTGGTCTGGATGCAGGAACCCCTGGGGGCTGGGCTCTGGCCTGCGCTATGCAGGTCAGACCAGATGATCAAAGGGTCCCCTCTGGCTTTGAAATCTAGGAATGGGCAGAGAGCATTTGTGTGCTGGGGCCGGGAAAGGATGCTTGCCCTGTCCCTGTTCTGGGGAGAAGCTGAAGATCCAGTCTCCAGGGCAGGGCTGGCTCTAGCCATTTCACCGCCCCAAGCACGGCGGCACACCGCGGGGGGGGGGGGGGCACTCTGCTGCTCGCCGGTCCGGTGGCTCCGGTGGACTTCCCGCAGGCACCCTCCCAGCAACCGGCAGAGCGCTGCCCGCGGCATGCCGCCCCAGGCGCGCTGGGGCCTGGAGCTGGCTCTGCTCCAGGGCTCTCCCTTTGCCTGGCCCAGAGACTGACCACCACTACGAAATTCACTGCAACAAAGCAATGAAAACCCAGGACGACAAACCCCAATGAATCCGATCCCTTGTGGGTGTGCCAGTGCCATAGACTGTCCTGTGCCCTCCCTGAGAATCACAGTGTGGGGCTCATGGCAGCCTTGCAAGGACCTGCCGCAGCCTTTAAAGGAGGGCTCTGTCTTTGCAGATCAAAGCAAGGCATGTTGCTTTAAGAGATCCCCCCTCCCCCCGCTGCATCCCTCTATCTGCTTTGTCCTTCATTCAGCATGCGTCCTTGCCTTCCAAAAACAAGTCAGCATGAGTTGTAAGCCCAGGCTCCCAGGTGCCCACAGCCACCCCCATGGCCTTCTCCTCTCATTTATGCTACTTTGCATCCTGCACCCGTGATGGGGGGAATTCCAGGCTACAGATGCAGCAGGCTTGAGCCCAGGCATGATGCTCTGGTCCTTGGCTCTGCCCTCGCCCCCACACACCGCCTTTGCTTGCTTTCTTGACGTCTTTCCTCACAGCTCTGCCAGCGCTTCCCGCCCTGCCGGGTTGCCCAACCCCCCAGAGGCTGGGTTTCCCAGCAGCTGCAGCTGGTAGATTGTTTGAAGCTCAGGCATCCCCCCATCCCAGCTGGGAGCACAGCCCTTGCGGCTTTCTGAAGGACGGAACGCAGGTAGGGCAGCCTAGCTCGGGGGAATGGGGCCCAGCACAGCATTTCTGGGTGGGCAGCATGCTTAGGTCAGCTGAATTACTGTTTATTAGTAGAGCATCAATCATGCCCAGGAGGCCTCCGTAAGGGGTCAGGGCCCTGTTGTGCCGTGTGGCTTCCAGTTCCCCCAGCCAAAAGGGAGGATCAGGGTAGGGACAGTCAGGCTCTGTTTAGTTTCCCTTTCATGAATGTGCCCCCCAGAACCCAGGGGAGCCCACCTCCCCCCCGCTGAAGATCACAGCAGGAGTCACCTTTGACCTGCTCTGCTGAGAAACAACATGCTCAGCCCCTGTGGCTTGCAGCAGCTGCTGGGGAGAGGCGCGGAGAGCAGAGCTGGGAGTGACCCTAATGCCCCTTGCCCAGGCTGAAGACTCTGGGTCTTCAGCAGCGGGTCCCTCAGTCCCTCTCGGAGGAAAGGACCGGCCACAGAATTGCCACCGAAGAACGAAGCGGCGCAATAGAGCAGCTGCCAAAGTGCCGCCAATAGTCACTTTTTTTTTTCTCTTCGTCACTTGGGGCGGCAAAAAGCGGCCCTGTTAATCAGAAGCCAGTAACCGGCACTAATCAGCCCTGAGCTCGTTATGTCACAGCTGGGTGACATCTGGCCAGCTCACCCCCTCAGCTCTGGTGGCTCAAGTTCCGACACTCGGCTTTGTCAGCGTCCCTTGTGGTGCTGGGTGTTTGTGCCTGGGCACAGCTGTGACTGGTTGTGCATGAATAATGCTGCGGCTACCTGGGAGGAAGAAGAGCAATAGCCAATATGGCACAGCTGAGCCTTACTGGCGGTGGGGAGGTGCCGTTCTTCAGTGGCCAGACTTCCAGCTCTGCAGTCCCCTCCTGACAGTATGGCAGGGCTGTATTTTACCCTCTGGGCTAAAGGGGAGGGGATATAGTCTAGTGGTTAGAGCAGGGAATGTGGGAGTCAGGGCTGCAGGATTCACTCCCCCTGTGTGGCCTTGGCCAAGCCCCAGACCTTTCCCATGCCTTAGATGGGCCCAGGACAGCTCTCGGGGGCGTTACCGGGTGGGGTGAATGTGGAGTGCTTTGAGATCCTTAGAGAGCACTGAGTTGTTATTTCACAGAGCAGGTCTGACCCATACACCGGATATGAACGCATCCCGGGGACATTAGCAGTGTCCAGGTTCTGAGCCAGAGACTGCAGCTCGGACCCTACACCAACCTTGGCGGAGTAGAATCACCATTCACTGAGTTCAGGGTTTCTGCATATGCTACCACTCGCCGGCCCCAGCCCTGCCCAGCAGAGAGAAGAGTCTGGACTCCATCTTGCTGGGAGCCGAGTGTGGAGAGCAGTCTCCTAGTCCACGCACTGCTAGCTGGCTTTACACTGCTACCTGGAGCTTCTCCTTGACACAGCCTGAACTGTCTGCATGACCCCTGGGTTCTCCATGTAAAACAAATCAGACTGATGAGAGGAGGGGACACTGGAAGGCAAGAGCCCTCCCACTCTACACAGTTGTTAAATGTTCACCGTTCACCCTCTGGATGTGCTCTCCCCTGGCGTCAGTCCTTGGCTCGGTCGGTAAGGGAGCATCCTCCCCTGCAGACAAAACCCAGTCCTGCCTCTATGTTTATAGTAATTCTGGGCTCCATCTGCGCTGATCAGCTGACGGATCCTCTTTCTAAGCATCCTTCATCCCTCCTACGCCTTCCCCGGGAAGGCAAATGGAAGCCCGGCCCCTCGAGAAGGGATGAGTGGGTGGGAGCGGGGGAGGCATGGTAAATGTTAGCTGGGATGGATGATTGCTGATTGCTGTTGGGAAAGGAGAAAGGAAGCAGGTGAGAGGGTGGAGTGCTTGGCTTCAGCCATCACTTGCACAAGTGCTGAGCACCCAGAGGGCACCCTGGCCATTCTGTTTGCCCAGCGTATGTCAGCAGGGAGAGTGGCAGCTGTGTTTGCAGAGGTGGCTCAGCGCCAGGGCGGATGTGCAGGCCCCACAACAAGAGAGCGAACAAACGGGCAGTGAAAAGTGGGGAGGGGAATGAGCTGCTAGGGCTCCTTGGAGCTGGCAGCATGGTCTGGTGGTTAGAGAAGAGGAACCGGCAGTCAGAAGTCGGGGAGGGAAGTGTTTTTTAGTGGTTCAAGCAGGGCACAGGGGGTCAGGACCCCAGGATCTGTTCCCAGCTCTGTCACTGTGGGCTAGCTCCACAAAAGGATGGAGGCATCCACCTGCCTCAGCCAAACATTCAAATCCTCGCCTTCCATTCAGCTCCTGCCTCACCTCTTGGGGCTAATTTCTACAGAACCATCATCGACGTTCCAGCTGGTGGCGCACACCCAAAGCTGCTCAGAGTCTCACCTGGAGAAGGACCCTCAGGCCACGCGTCCCCCCACCTGTGCTGCCTGACCCTGGGGGTGTTTTTGGAGGCCACCTCCTGAATCTGGCTCCCCGCCAGCAGGGCTGCAGGAGGGAGCTGTGCTTAGAACACTCCCCCAAGGATGCAGGTGACCTAGATTCAGCTCTCCCCTCTGCCTAATCCGGAGCAGGGACTTACATCCTGGTTTCCATCTAACCCTGGGATTATGGGGGGCTGCTGCCACCTCCGTTTCTATATGTGATTTTGAGCAGAGGCTGACCCGCCTTGGCACTGACTCCAGGAGCAGGTTTGTGACTGAGCATCCCAAGCAGAGATAGGTGCCTAACTCCCATTGGGGCAGGGCTTAGCACTCCCCCTCTCCTGGGCATCTCCTCTTGGCCGGCTTAGGTGGCTCTCCACTCAGCGGGCTGGCATCTGGGAATCATAGGTGCCAGGTTCTCCTCCATGTTGTACCGGGAGCCTGGGCGCCTGAAAGAGGGATTTAACTCCACTGTGTGGCTAGGCACCTATAGTTAGCCACAGCAACGCTCAGCTGCTCAGCCTGTGTCCCCACTGTGGCCTTGGACAAATCACTTTATCTCCCTGAGTGTCAGCATTCCCCCAGCAGAGAGATCCCGCCGGGGTGGTGAGGCTAGATTCTGGCAGGGAGGGAGGGCAGAGCTGGGTCTGCAGGGCTGTCTTGCCAGCATGGCCTGTGTCTTTAAAGGGTTCACCCATCCTCCAAGGTTGGAAACAAGTGCCTGCTAATCACCCACCAGCTCCTTTCTGGGCAGCCAGGTGACACTGTGGTGAGAGGGTATGAGGAGTGCAGATCCGGGGCAGGCAGGAGGTGTGCCAGCATCGACCAACCTCCAGCCCTGTCCACCCCTTGGGTCAGGCAGTCTTGAGCAGTCTCGGCCAGTGTACAGCATGTACTAATCAGCCTCTGCATGGGTCGCTGGGCCGAGCCGGTGCCTGTGCTCTTCAGGGAAAGCTCTGGTGCCTGGACAGTTCTGAACAGCTTCTAACTCTGATACAGCACTTTTCATCATAGATCTCAGAGTCCGTCACAGGAGGGTCGGTACCATTGTCCCCATTTTATAGGTGGGGAAACTGAGGCATGGAGCGAGGCAGCGACTTGTCACCAGCAGGCCAGAGTCAGGAATAGATGGCAGGACTTTCATCACTCAGTCCACTAGGTCACACCACCTCTCAGTGAATTCAATATACAATCACCCCAGCAGCATTCAGTACCCCCGCTAGCCAGCAGCCTTCAGTACCCAGTGCTAACAATTGACCCTCAGTCAATAGACAATCAAAATGGAAAATCCTCTCATCCACATCATCCTTCCCAAAAATGGTAGCAGGCTGCTGGGTGACCTTGGGCAAGACACTGCCCTTCTCTCTCTACCTCAATTTCCCCATCTCTAAAGTGGGGGTGATGCTAGTGCCCGGCTTTGAGCTCTCCAGCTGAAAAATGCTATCTGAGAGCGAGATGCTATTAACGAATTGTGCTGGGAGAGCATCAGAGTTGGGCTGTTTTACCCCAGGGGCTGGGGAGCAAGTTCCAGACTTTTGGTGGTGCCATGGGAGATGTACACCCACTTCCCTAGACAGCGCGGTCGCTCCAGTTCCTGCCTGTAGCCACCACAGCAGAACTGCCAGGAGCCAGATTCCAGAGCCTTCTGCAGCCCAGAAAATGAGAACTCAGGCTCTGCGGCCAAGGCAACGGGCTACACTCAGATCTTCCTGTTTTGTGGAGAGACGCCAGCTGCTTCCAGCAGCCCTGATCTGTCTCCAGGAGGGCTTAAAGAAGCCAGAGCTGCAAAGTGTTCTTATCTCAGCAGCAATATCTGCCAGTGGGCCTGGATGTTGGTTTTTAACCCTGGAGTTAGTAGAAGCCACTCTCTGATCTCCAGCTCTAAGGTCTAGGGACTCACAAACACATTGGACAGAACACAACTCCAGAGAAGGGCGAAATGGTGCAGGAAAGAGCAGGCTTGCCCACTGGCACGGTCACATCTTACACGGAAGGGGGTGATGGGGCTCCAGAGCAGGAGAATCAGTCACATGGCGAGATCTCCTGTTGGTGTCAATCCCTGAGCCCACACTGACTTAAGGGTGAGGACTGCAGCAAGACCAGCAATGTTAGGAGGTCTCTCTGCTGCACCATGCACCTTCTGCGACCTCTTCCAGCTTCTCGGTGTGCAGGTTACACTTTTACACCCCCCACCACATTGCTGAGTGGGTGTAAGTAGCTTTGGGGGATCTAGACTAGCTTAAGGTCATTACTAATTTTGACCTTTGTTTTCCCTATTTTTCGCCAAAGCAGTACCAGAAGCTGCCTGGGATCACATGACTGAAAAGTAAGTTATCAAATCAAACAGCGTTAATGGCGGTGAGCCTGGGAGCAGGTTATGGGCCCCTCCCCCCTGCACAGAGATACATAGGCACCTAAGTGTCAGCTTTAAGCATCTGAGCCCCAGTTTTAACTCCACTGTGCTCCACAAAACTCTGAACCTTGTAGGTGCCTAAACTCACACGTGCATGACTGGCTCTCGCCAGGTGTCCGGACGCCTGTCTCCCACCTAAGCCCCAGGGTGAGCCACACACTGGGGAAGACAGGCCTTCTGCCACCTAATGCAGATCCCCGTGGGGTAGGCAGCCTCAGGCAGTATCTGGCAGGTGGAGGTGCCATCCCCCTCCCCTTATAACTTTTAACCCACTGGTTAGTGCCTATTTGGACAGTGGTTTCCTGTCTCTCAGTGAGCTGTGGGATCTTCTGCTGCAGGGTCCCTCAGTTTCTCCTGTTGAAGCCGTTCCCCTGGGGATAACACAAAAGAGCCCTTGGAGCAGGCGGACTAGCCCTGGGTCTCTCCTAACCACCATGCTACAGAGTCATTCCCACTTGTCTCTTCTCTGGCCCAATGCCTAGTTACATAGCTAGCCACAGTGGAACAGTCAGCAGGCCAGACAGAGTGCCATAGGCACTGGCTCCGTGGGTGCTCTGGGGCTGGTGCACCCATGGAAAAAAAATAGTGGGTGCTCAGCACCCACTGGCTGCCTCTCCCCCTTGGCGGTGATCAGCTGTTCAGCAGCATATAGGAGGCGCAGGGAAAGGGGTGGAGCCTGGGGCACAGCAGGGAAATCACAAAGTCAGCGTCTCTGCAGAGCACACCTGAGAATGGCTCATCTCAGTGGGTAGAGCAGCCACCTGAGAAAAGGGAAACCCAGGATCCAGCCTCCCTGAGTTAATCCATGATCATTATTTAGCCTATGGAACAGGAGAGACTGAAGAAGCCCTACCTCTGAATATCCCATAATCTAGGGGCTAGCACACCTGTCCCTAGAGGTAGGAGGTGCCAATCCTTTCTCTCCCCCTAGCACATAGGGACTTGAACCTGGGTTGCCACCCTCTCAGTTGAGTGCTCTAACCATGGGGCTAAGAGTTAGAAGGTAGATAGCAACAGTGGCGCCTCTGGTCATTTTGTGTGGAGCGAGGCAGGCACCTAATTCACTGTAGGAAGAAATGACGTAGGTGCCTGGAGCAGCCTGAGCCAGGGTGGCAGGTTCCCCTTTGTAGATTGCTTAAGCAGAGCTAGGTGCCATCCTGCAGCCCGGCCATAGGCACCGATCTCCTAGAGAGGGGCGGGGCTCTCCTTGGTAGAACCCTGTGTGGATACAAACGTGTACCTGCGGATATAAATCGGTATCCGCAGAACTGCTCGGCTCTCCTGGGAACGGGAGTGGCAAAAGGAACAGAACATGGGGCTGCTGCTCCCAGGAGCCAGCGCCCTGTGCCAGCAGCTCCTCTGGTGTGGCTGTACCGCCCCCAGCCTTGCCCCTGTCCCTTCCACGCAGTGTCTGCATCTCCTGTCTGGGGACATGCACGCTGCTTGAACACAAGAGTGCTGGTGAGCCTGCAGCTCCACTGCCCACCCCAGTGGGTGTGGTTGGTACAGCCACACCGGAGGAGCTGCCAGCGTGGGGCTGGGAGCAGTAGCCCCCTGTTCTGCTCCTTTTGCCATTGCAGTTCCCAGGAAAGTCCTGCGGTTCCACGGATACCGATTTATATCCACAGATATCCGCATTCGTGGGTAAAAATTTATATCCACGCAGTGCTCTACTTCTCGGTATCACCCACTGGTTTCCTAAAGCAGCTCCCTGCCCTGTGGGTTCCATTCCAAGCGCCTAGCTCTCCCAGTCATTGCTTCGGAGCCTGGGCACCTGACTCAAGGTCTGTGGATTGCAGTGCTGTTCTGGTGAATTTCTAGGTGCCTAAAAGTTAGATGTTGTGACCAGTGCTGAATTTGGAATGAAAGAGGTGCTGGGGCTCAAATTAAGTTCTGGTTGTGACACTTCCGGGAAGGTCTTGCTGCAACTCATCTCTGTTAAAAACCTCTGGCTAATACTCATGGGGTCTCCTCTATTTCATGGAAGAACTCCTGGTCTATGGCGATCAGGTTGCTGGCACCTCTTTGACCTGTCCTCTCCTTCCAGCCTGGGAGCTTTGCAGCTGGGCTTGCCAATCTGGCTGGAGTTGTTGCTCCAATGGAGACTTAACCTCTGCCTACAAGGAACCCACTAGTGCTGCTTTAGTTCCTTTTGTGAAACCTCCAGGTCTTGTTTTAAATTCTTTTGTGTCATCTTCAGCTCCTGCTTCAAGTCTGATGTGAAATCCCATTGGCCATTTCTCATTTCTGCAAGCACCTCCATTAGGTGTTCCTCCTGGTCTCAACAGAACAACCAGCTCACAACCTCTGTCCTTGGAAACTGGGTCCTGCTCCTCACCTCAGCATGGCCCCTTTTTGATCTCAGTGGCTCATCAAAGTTTGGGGCCCTGAGGATGTGCCAGCTAGAAGCAGCAATTGATGGAGTCTGGTACTGACCTTGCTGGAATCTGGTTTATTTACAAGGAACGGACCACAGCCGGTGTCTCTGAACACAGAAGAAACCAAGAACCAAAGGAGCCAACACCAGAGCCCAAAAGCTCTCTCTGGCTTTTTTCAGGGTCACGCTGTGCTGATGGGTTCCTGCTGGGCTGCTGTGCCTCCAGGGACGGTTCCAGGGGTTTTGCCACCCCAAGCAGCCAAAAAAAAAAAAAAGCCGTGATGGCAATCTGCGGCAATTCAGCGGAAGGTCCTTTGCTCCGAGTGGGAGTGAAGGACGCTCCGCCGAATTGCCACCGAATACCTGAAAGTGCCACCCCACTCCGGAGTTGCCGCCCCAAGCACCTGCTTAATAAGCTGGTGCCTGGAGCCGGCCCTGCCTGCCTCTATCTCCCTGACTGGGTCTTATTTGGACCCGCATCATATCAACGGTTTGATCTCGACCTCTGTGCAAAACAAATGAAAAACCCCAAAATAAAAACAGAAAACACCTAGAATCTTGTTGAAAAAATGGCTATTTTTTTCGCCTGGGTTTCTCCTGGGTTCCACAACCCAAATGACACCCAAATTGAGTTCCTTACTCTTCCCTGCACCCTTCCGAGGCACACCAAATTTCAAAGGAAATCTACTAAGTGCGTTGACTTCAGAGGTCAGAAGAGGTTGAACTTTAACTAGAAGTTGTGATGCTGCCACACTACTATAAAATACACACTCTAGTAAGTTCAGACAGGAATGATTTCAAGGCAGTTCTCCGACCTGCGCACCTCAGGAGGTAATGCTAGATGATCACAATGTTCCCGTCTGACTCCAAAGACATCATCTGACTACGAGTGGCAGTGTGAAACCTGAGGAAGAACTTTTTGAAAGCTTGTCTCTTTCACAAGCAGAAGTTAGTCCAATAGAAGATATCACCTCACCCACTTTGTCTCACTAGGAAAACCAAGTAAGTTACAGATCCCAAAAATTGGAACAAGGAAATCAAATGTAAGGGTTGGCCTCTGAGAACAGGTCATGTCTACACTTCAGAACGCAAGGAGTAGTTTGAGGTTTGGAAGCAAGCCAAGGGTTATGGCAGGTTCAACTCAAAAGTGAAAGGGCAAAACTTTGCACCTTCAGCGCTGCAAAGCATGCAAGTGACTCTCCATTAGGATTACTTCAGCCCTTGCACTGTACCAAAGCATCATGTTCCTGATCTCTGAGGATTTAGATTAACAAGTGCTGGCGATCTGCTGATTTGGGGCCAAAATGGTCAGGGATGCAACTCCATGCTCTGGGTGTCCCTAACCTGTGGTTGCCAGAAGCTGGGAATGGGTGACAGGGGATGGATCACTCACAGTTGCTGTGTTCTGTTCATTCCCTCTGAAGCACCTGGCACCAGGTCCCTGTAGGAAGACTAGATGAACCCTGACCCAATATGGCCATTCTTATGTTAACTCAACATACTGAATATTCACATTGGATAGCACATAGGGGCCGAATCACAAATCGGACCCTTCTCATGCCAGGTGCTGTTCACATGTATAACAAAGAGATGGCCTCTGCCCCAAAGAGCTAATAGATAATGGCATCTTTATGAGTTAATGGTCTGAATTCAGCCAAGCTTCATGGAACCTGCAGGAGCAGGTGGGAGCTGGGGCATGCAGCTCTGACCAGGACTGCTCCCTGCTCAACTGCTCCAAGAGGATGAAAAATGACAGTGCACTCATCCAATGAAACTCAAGCACTCTGTCATCAGAACAAACGCCCATTGGCTGATCCTGATGGGCATGTGGCTGATTAAACCTTCTGTGATTCCTCACCGTCAGCAGGCTCCACCCCCATCAGAGGATGAAGTTGGGAGGGACGGTCCTGCTCTCAGGTGAACAATCCCTGATTAGGGGAAGAACTGCCTAGTCATCACACTAGATGGGCCCCAGCGTGAACCATTTCTACAAAGCTCTAGGCATCGGGCCCAGCTCTTCAAGGTGTCAGTGTAACCCTGCTCACAGGCAGTGTGCTCAGCTCCCAGTGTGGACAGGGAGCTTGAACTGTGCTCAGCTGGCCAGGGCGCCGCTGGCTGCAGGAGAGCTGCGGGTCTGCCCCTGCCACAGCACTGGCCATTGCAGCAGGGACAGGGCCTCGCTGCCTCTGCAGGGGTTGAGCGACAGCAGTGCAAAGCAAAAGGGGACTGTGTGGCTTGTTGTGACTCAGTCTAACCTCATCTCCTGCTGCCTGGGATCCCTGACTAGCCTGCACTGAATGGGTGTCCCAGGAGCTCTACTCACCACTGGAGCAGGGGATTAGCTCTGCCAGGTGTGTGCTCCGTTTCTCTCTGTAACCCTTCTGCCCCTCTGAGTTGGCAGCAACAAGGGCCGGGTTCAGTATCCAGGGGTTCCATTTCAATAACACAATGCAAAACCGGCTCGAGCCCCCACCCAGTGACCTGGGACACTTACATACCACACCCTCCTGGGCGCCTCTAGGAGGCAATACTTCCCCTCTCGCAAGCACAGAGTCTGAGTGTAGCGAAATCTTTTTAATAAAGGAAGGAATCAATGCAGCATCCCATTGGAGAAA
>NC_133772.1:26638303-26696742 GCF_003597395.2 Chelonoidis abingdonii | reverse complement strand
TCTGACGAAGTGGGTATTCACCCACGAAAGCTCACGCTCCAAAACCTCTGTTAGTCTATAAGGTGCCACAGGATTCTCTGCTGCTTTCACAGATCCAGACTAACACGGCTACCGCTCTGATACTTCATGCTTCCTGACTCCTCTAGGTGCAGCCTAGGCGGTTAGTTGGCCCACCTGGCCACCTTAACAGGGGCAGGTGTGGAGTGAACACAGACAAACGGCCGTTTTGTAAATCTGTTGAAGCTTAGAGGGGCAGAACATAGATGGATACACATTTCCCCCCACAAACACGGGCACCACACACACAGCTATACCTTCTGCCACACACAGACAGGTGACAGACACGCACCCAAATGCCCACACAAGGACAAACCCACCTACAGGCAGAGCTAGGCCCTGCCCCCCTCAGAGAGGCTCTGGTAGAAGGGACCCCTGGGATCTTAGGCCAGAGATTGGCCCTGAAAGAATCCCCAGAGCAGAGCTTTGAGAAAAACAGCCAGTCTGGATTGAATAATTTTCCAGGGATGGAAACCACTGGATCTTGTTAAGCCTTTGTCTGCCAGACTGTCCAGGGCAGAGGGGCTAACTCAGCCTTGGTGCGCCCAGCCTGTAACTAGATTTAGAGATTTAACTGGGTGAGTAACTTTTTGGAACCAGCCAGCTCCTTGGGGGCACAGGGGGTGGCAGACGGGGTCCCACTCCAGGGCTCCATGTACATATCCTCTTGTACTCTCTACGGCTCAGACACCTCTGATCCCTAATGGGAGAGGAAAGTGGTGGTGGTCAACGGGAAGACATTTCTGAGGTGGCGACATTCCTGGGCCAGAGAGAACTCTTGTCAGACTGTGTGTGGTGCAAGCCCATTAAATGGTGAGGGGATGAATCACTTGGGTGAAGGTCTCAAATATGAAGCCATTTACCCTGCCTATGGCTCAGATCCCTGCACAGACACAGGGTGGATCAGGGTGGTTAGTAGCTGGGGTCCTCCAAGATACTAGCACTGATGTCCTTTTGGGAAATGACTGTATCTCTCTGAGTAATGGCCCAGGATTTGAATCCAGGGAGCCTGCAGGCTGAGGATAGAGGGCATGTCAGAGAACATGCAAATGGCTAGGCTAGCAGGGACGGGGGGATTTTTCCCCTGGCTGGTAACTTAAAAGAAGAGCTGCTATGCTCAAGACACCTGACCCGCCAGAGCCCGAGATATGCTGAGTTAGGATCATATGCTGAAGGGATAGGGTGATCATATGTCCTGTTTTGGCTGGGACAGTCCCTTTTTTAAGCCCTGTTCCGGCCGTCCTGACTTTTTTGACAAAAGTGAGTGTCACGGACTCCCAGGTTGTGCCCATTCTTGGCCCTGTACGGTCCCTGGGAGGAACCCCATTCAGTGAGACAGCCCTTCTCAGGGATCTACTCTTTCTCGGGGGTTAAGCCCCTCCACCTCCTGGAACTGCACCTCTCTGAGCCTTAGCACACCTGTCTCTCGCTGTGGGCTTCCTCAAGGAGTCCACTCACTCTTAACTAGGGTGACCAGATGTCTCAATTTTATAGGGACAGTTCTGATTTTTGGGTCTTTTTCTTATATAGGCTCCTATTACCCCTCACCCCCTGTCCTGATTTTTCACACTTGGTGTCTGGTCACCATATTCTGGACCTCTGGGGCCTCAACTCCCAGACAGAATAATGTAACCCTATTCTCTAGACCAGACTGACTCTCAGCCAGCATAAAATAGGAGGGTTTATTGAGCATCTGAACACAGAATAGGAAACTCCCAGAGCCCTCAGGCCTGGCCTCTCTCAGCACAGCACATCTAGATCTGTCCCACATTTAGGTGGGCTCTGCCTGCTCTCTCTCTCCAGTCCCAAGCTCCCCTGCTTCCCCACTGGGCATCTAATATCACCAAGTACCGCCTCTGTCCATTGTCTTCTATCCAGGTAAACAGGGTCGCCTGGGCGTCCTCTCATCTCTTCTGTCCTCTGGTTCCCTCTGGCTGGAATTGGCTGGTTAGGTCACCAGGGTCCTCTCATCACAGCCCATTGTCCTCCCAGTGGCCTCCCAGTCACCAGGTCACTGGGTCATCAGTCGCTGGGGTATCCATTCTCCAGACCATTGGCTGGGTCCCAAGTTCCATTGCTGGTCCTGTGTAACAACGAACTCCCTCTCCCATCACCTCGTTAAACCAGTAACACCCAGGGAAACTGAGTCCCACCCGTCTGCATGTAAACCATTGAAAAAAACAAGGAAAAACCAAGAAAACCCCCACTACATCACATCTCTCTCCCCTTCAAGTCTGAACTGAGTGGGGTCACTTAGCCAGTGACCTGGGGAGGTTCAGGGCCCTGCCTCGTGATAAAGCATCGGCTATACCATTGGCACTCCCCCTCACATGGACCACCTCCATGTCATAACCCTGGAGGAGAAGGCTCCAACTCAGCAGCTTGGCATTAGCCCCTTTCATTTGATGTAGTCATGTCAGGGATGAATGGTCAGTGAACACAGTGAAGTGCCACCCAAATAGATACGGCTGCAGTATTTTAAGGGCCCACACCATGGCCAAGCATTCCTTCTCCATGGCCACATAATACTGCACCCGGGGCAGCAGCTCTTGCTCAAGTGATGGGGTGTCTCTCCTCCTTAGTATCAGTTTACATCAGCACCGCACACAGCCCTGTGTCTGAGGCGTCAGTGAACACCAGGAAGGCTTTGTTAAAATCCGGGTTTACCAGCACTGGGCCTTGGATAAGTGCCCCCTTCAGAGAGCCCTCTGGCACTGCTCGGTCCAGACCACCTTGTCCGGCTTTCCCTTCCTACAAAGCTCCGTGAGGGAGCTGCCAGGGAACTAAAGTGGGGCACAAACATCCGGTAGTACCTGGCCATCCCAATGAAAGCCTGCTTCTTAGTCTGGAGAGCAAGCCAGTCCTTGACTGCCTCTACTTTGGCCAGCTCCGGCTTCAGGTGGCTGCTCCCCACCTTGTGGCCCGGGTATGACACCTCTGCCATTCCCACCTTGCACTTTCCAGCCTTTATGGTCCATCCTGCATCCTGGAGGCGACCCAGGACCCTCTTCATCTGGGACACATATTCTTCCCAGGTCTGGCTAAAGACACAGATTTCGTCAATATATGCTAGAACAAAATCCTCCATCCCCCTTAGTAACTGGCCCACCAGGCACTGGAAGGTGGCAGGTGCTCCCTTGAGGCCAGGGGCGGCAGGTTATATGGGCTCAAGGTGCTTGAGCACCAGGAATATTCAAGGCTGAGGGCTGTGCTCCACCAATATTTGGAGCTGGGCTTCTCCCCTGCCCTGCCTGGAGTGGGCCCTCCCCCGCCTCGGAGCTTCCCTGCCTGAAAGAAAACAGCCAGTGCCTCTCTCCCTTGCTTGTGCTGCTTCTGCCTAAAGCTATAGAGATCAGCGACCGGCAGCCTCTTGGAGCACCGGGGGAGGGGAAGAGGGAGAGAGGAGGGGGAAGGAGGGGCACAGATGCTTGGGAGCTTTCTCCCCTGCCCCCCGGCACCCACATGGAGGAGATGCCAAGGGGGGCTCCGGCCAGGAGATGGACATCTGGGGTGGACCTCACTCATCTGAGCAGCTGCTGGGGCTTCGGTGAGTTTGAAACCTGTGATCCACCCCTTCCCCCTCCCCCCACAGCCCCACTCCTGCCCATGCTTGGCGAGGGGCAGCCCATCCCAGGAGACAAGTGAGGCGCAGCTGCAGCAGGGGAGGAGGGAAGCCATAGTGGCTGGCAGTTGCCCCCCCCCCACTCCCCAGCACCCACCCACCACAGGGGAGATGGAGGAGTGGAGCTTCCTAGACCTCACTGGGCGCTTGGGCTAAATTTTGTTGACACCCTACCCACCCCTGCAGCCACCATGCAGTCCCCACTCCTACCCCATGCTGAGCAAGGGCGCAGTCCCATCCCTCAATCCCCAGTGAGGCTATGGTGAGGGGCACAGCCAGGAGCCAACACATGATGGCAACCCCCCCCCCCGGTACCCACCATGAGGGAGCAGGGTAGGCTTCTGGACCTGAAGTCCCTAGGAGCATGTGCAGTGACAGTGGTGCAGGAGTGAGTGTTGGCTTCGGGGTGGGGGAGGGAGAGGAGGGATCGCCTCGCCTGGGCTTTGCTGCTGCCAGTAAGGGGGGGAGTCCCTTTATGGCCCTTATCCCTGGGAGCTCCTTGTCTGCGATCCTCAAGTTCCTTTATCCCCAGCCCAGCCCCACTCCAGAGCCTGCGCACCCAGCAGCCCAACCCTGAGCACCCTCCTGTACTGTGAACCCCTCATCCCCAGCCCCACCCCAGAGCCCTCACTTGAGGGGAAAAACGTGCAACTTAAATTTGGTGGTCAGTTTGGAGTATCATTGTCTTTAGCACAATACTTGATTATTTTACACCCTTTAAAGTATATAACTAGTCGTATACAGCTGTTACAAAGTGGGAATGTTCTTAATGTTTTTTCTGAACACTGTGTGGGTGCCTCAGTTTCCCCTATGCATTTCTCAGGGATCTAGATGGTGGGATAAGGGGGTGCGATTGTTGTAGAGCCCTAGAGTGCCAGTGTGATATGCTATCTGCACAGAGAATGACCTAAACTCTGGCTCCAGGCAACGGATGGCCTGGGCTGCTCTCCTGCAAGGTGCCAATTGAAGATGTTGGAGAACAAAGAGATCAGGTGGCCTCCTAATGCGTGGAAAAGAGACAAAGGCCAGAGGAGAGAGTGTCGGTGCCTGTTTCGACTTCCAGGAAGCGCATGGTGTGGACGGGGATGCTGGGATGCTTTGGAACTACTCCATACAAAGCCAGTCAGGACTCTGGGGGAGCCCCCTCTCTCTGAGCATACTGTCTCCAGGGCAAGAAGCTTACACCTTCCTGGCTGTGACCTCGGAGCATTCAGCATGCCCTTCCACACTGCGCTTTCTGCAGCACCCCTAGGGCAACCAGAGGTCCCTGCACCCCAACTCTGCAGACAGACTTGACTCTTAGCCAGCTGGTAAAACAGAAAGTTTACAAGACAACAGGATCACAGGCTAAAACAGAGCTTGTAGGTACAGAAAACAGGACCCCTTAGTCAGGTGCATCTTGGAGGGTGGGGAGCCTAGACCCAAGTTCTGGGCCTCTCCCCATTTTCCCAGCCAGCTCCAAACTAACACTCCCTCCTCTAGCCTTTGTGTCTCTTCTGGAGGAGGAGGCCACCTGATCTCCTTGTCCCCAACACCTTCAGTTGGCACCTTGCAGGGGAAACTGAGGCACCCACGCAGTATTCAGAGAAAACATTAAGAACATTCCCACTTTGTCACAACAGGGGCAACAAAATATAATACCGTATATCGAAGCAGGCAAGTGTTGCTTCTGACACTTGGGGTGGTGAAGGCAGTCTTCGCCCTGGCCTCTGGGTCCAAAGGCACCTGCCAGTAGCCTTTGGTAAGATCCATGGTAGTGAGGTACTGGGCAACCCCCAACTTATCTAGGATCTCACTGGTCCTACGCACAAGGTAGGCATCGGACACGGTGATGACATTGACCTTCTGATAGTCCACACAGAACCGGATCGACCTGTCCTTCTTGGGGACCAACACCATGGGTGAGTCCCAGGGGCTGGAGGACAGCTGGATCACCCCTAAAGCCGGCATGTCTCTGACATCTTTCTCCAGATTCTGGGCTGTTTTCCCAGTGACCCTGAATGAGAAACACCTGATGGGAGGGTTGGTTCCCGTCTCCACCCGGTGGACAGCCAGGTTAGTGAGCCCAGGCCCGTTGGAAAACAGCTGCCGGCATGAATGCAGCACCTCTCTGATCTCTGCCTGCTGGGCAGGGGTTGGCTGGTCTGAGAGGGGAATTGATTCCAGCGAGGAGTCAGCCCCACCCTCAGGGAGGAGTTCCACTAGAGGATCCTCTCCCTTCTCCTCCCACTGCCCACTCACAGCCAGCACCAACTTCTCCCTGTCCCAGTACAGCTTCATCACGTTGACATGGTACACCTGGTGGCTGTGTGCCTGGTTGGACTGTTCCACTACATAGTTCACCTCATTTACCTGTCTTATGATCTTGAAGGGCCTATCCCAGGCAGCTTGTTCTTCAGCACAGGGATGAGAAGTATCACGTGGTCCCCGGTAGCATAGTAGCGGGCACGTGCTGAGCGGTTGTACCAGACCTGCTTCCTTTGTGCCCTGGCTAAGTTTCCCCTGGCCAAGCCCATGAGCTCCATGAGCTTTTCTCAGAAAGTCAGTCCATACTCCACCACTGATTCTCCATTGGGAGAGGCCTTCCCCTCATTGCCCATCAAGTCGAGGGGTCCCCTCACTCTCCTCCCATACAGCAACTTGAACGGGGAAAACCCTGTGGATTCCTGGGGCACTTCCCTGCATGCAGACAGAAGGTGGGGCAAATACTTGTCCAGTCCTGCGGGTGCTGGTCCATAAAGGTTTTCAGCATCATCTTTAGGATCCCATTGAACCTCTCCACCATTGGACTGAGGGTGGTACACCAAAGCGCAGGTGTGTTGGACCCCACGCTTCTCCCACAAACATTGGAGGAGGTTGACATGAAGTTAGACCCCTGGTCTGTAAGAACCTCCTTGGGGAACTCCACTTTGCTGAAAATGGTCAGCAGTGCGTCTGCCATGGTGTCTGCCTCAATAGAGGACAAGGCCACTGCCTCAGGGTAGCACGTAGTGAAATCTACCACCACTAGAATGTACTTCTCCCCTGACTGGGTCACCCTGCTGAGGGGCCCCACTATGTCCATAGCCACCTTCCGGAAAGGCTCCTCTATAATGGTGTTACGTGCCTGAGTGCTCTACAGGGACGAGACACACACACACACACACACGGTGAGTGATATCGCTTTTAATGAAGGTAAAGAAAACACACCCGCAACGGGGACTTTGCACGTTGCTAACTCAAAGCGGGGAACGAGTCCAAAGCAGCAAAACAATTTCTAGTAAATATAACTTGATGCTAATGGCATGTAAAGCAGCTCATACATAGGCAAGTGGGAGCTTTCCCACGGCTGGGGCTATCTCTGGTGGCAAAGGGCCAAGGGCTCGCAACACTTTCCCAAACACACAGAAGCTCCCAGGCAAAGCAGTTCTGACCAATTACATACAGCATGCTCTAGTACACAGCAACCTTTAATAACCTGTCCTTGAGAAGGCGAACAGCCCTAGCTAAACCGTAACAAAATCTTCCGCAGTCCCTTACAAATGGGCAACAGTCTCAGAGCTGCTTTATACTATCCCAGGCCTTCCCCACCCTCTGGCAAGAGTCACAGGATCCGCATTACTGTCGGACAGCATCAAAGTCCTCAGGCCAGTAAAAGTTCTGCCGCAGCCTTTGCCTGGTGCGCCAGATGCCCTGATCCCCCAAAAGGTGGATATCGTGGGCCAAGAACAACAGTCTGTGGCGGTACCTCTGGGGAACCACCAACTGCCTCCTGGCTTTCCAAGGTTCAGTTTTCCCCAAGCCAGCCCATTCCCGGTACAGGAATCCCTTCTCCCACAGGAATATCTCTCAGCGGGCCTCCCCCTGGGACTGTGCACTGCTGTGGCCAGCAAGGGCCCTCAGCTTCTCTAAAGAGGGATCCTCCTGTAGCTCTGTCTGGAATTCAGCTGCTGGGTTTGAAGGTATAGCACTGGTTGGCGGTGCCTCAGTTTCCCCACCTTGGGACAGAGGCTCTGGCCCCGCCCTGTTGAGCCCTACCCTTGGTGCTTCGGTCCCCCATTTCAGGAGGTCCCGCATCCCTCGCTGGCTCTGGGTCCGGGTAAGGACCAGGGAACTCTGAGCGCCATCTGGCCAGTTCTCCAAGTCATTACCCATTAGGATCTCAGTAGGCAGGTGATCATGCACCCCAAACTCTTTGGGTCCCTCCTTAGCTCCCCATTTCAGGTGTATCTTTGCTACAGGCACCTTGGCAGGGGGCCCAAACACTCCCCTCAGGGTCATGTAGGCATCGGGCACTAGCTGGTCTGGGTCCACCACCTTGGACTGCACCAGCGTCACTTCTGCATCCATGTCCCAGAACCCCTGGACATGTCTTCCCCCCACCTCAATGGGGATGATGGGGCAATTGTCCCCGCAGGGCCTGTCCCTCGCTCACCCAGTGGATTGAGTATGGGTGTTCTGGACCTGGAGCTGACCTGGCCTGATTGTCCCCTCTCCTGGCACAGCCCTATCAACTGTGGCCCCCTGGACCGGCAGTGCCCCCTCTCGGTGGGCTTCCACCCAGTTGACACCCCGCGGTTCTGCTTGGCCACCATTTCCTTCATCTTCAGGCACTGCGACACAGTAATTACATTTCAAGTCCCATGAGGGGGGTCAGTGTGCCCCAGCGTTCACGGGCACCCCTGAGTTGGGCTTCCCAGAGTCCCATCTTTGAGAGGTCTCTGGGTGACTCCCCTTCTGAGTCCCTGATTTGGGTCTCCCTCCTGCCCCCGATCTGCTGTCCACAACCTCATCTGCCAGTGCACCTGCACTGCGCAGATCTTTGGGCTTCAGACTTAAGAGGTCAGGCGTGCATTGCTCCATTTGGCTGTTCAAGTCCCCAGGTATCCAGTTTGAGAGAACTCACTGAGGGGAGCTCATGGAATGAGGCAGGGGTGCTGAAGGCTCAGAGGTGAGGCCCCTGGAGGCAGCGAAGCCAAGGGGTTTACCCCAGCAAAACAGTGGGACCCTAAGGAGGTAACACTCAAAGGGGGTTTCCCAGGGACCGTTACAGAGCCGTGAGAGAGCACTGGACCTGTGAATCCATCACACCTTTGTCTACTAGACTGAACAGCCCATTATTAAATATTTATTCTCTGTGTAAGTACCTATTGACTGGTCAAGTCACCCTGTAACCTTCTCTTTGTTCAGCTAAACAGATTGAGCTCCATGATTCTATCACTATGGCATGTTCTCCAATCCTTTCATCACTCTTGTGGCTCTTCTCTGATCCCTCTCCAATTGATCAACACCCTGCTTGAATTGTGGGCACTGGACCTGGACACAAGATTCCAGCAGCGGTCGCACCAGTGCCAAATACAGAGGGAAAATAACCTCTCTAACAACTGGAGATTTCCCTGTTTGTACATCCCAGGATGGCATTAGTCCTATTGGCCCCAGCAGTGCACTTCGAGTCACATTCAGCTGATTATCCACCATGACCTCCAAGCCCTTTTCAGAGTCTCTGCTTCCCAGGATGGAGTCCATCACTGTGTAAGTGTGGCCTGCGTTCTTTGCTCCTAGATGGATGTATTTACATTTGGCCGTAGTAAAGCACATACTGTTTGCTTGTGCCCAGCTTATTAAGTGATCCAGCTCGCTCTGAATCAGTGACTCATCCTCTTCACCATTTGCCACTCCCCCGGTCTGCAAGCTGTATCAGGGATGAGTTCGTGTTATCTTCCAGGCCATTGATAAAAATGGTAAATAGCACAGGGCCAAGAATTGATCCCTTGCAACCCCTCTCAATGCACACAAAAGCCAGAAGGCCATGGTCTCAGATGTGTTAGGGGAGGGCAGTCCTCTCCTTTCTGCCTCCCCTGCATGGCTGAGATTGAATTTCTGGAGGGCGCAGGACACTTGCACACCCCTCTCCTGTCATAGAATCATAGAAGATTAGGGTTGGAAGAGACCTCGGGAGGTCATCTAGTCCAACCCCCTGCTCAAAGCAGGACCAACACCCCGGGGCGACTCTACGTATTTTGCCACCCCAAGTACGGCAGGCAGGCTGCCTTTGGCAGCTTGCCTGTGGGAGGTCCCTGGTCCTGTGGATTCAACGGCACGCCTGTGGGAGGTCCGCCAAAGCTGCGGGACCAGCGGACCCTCTGCAGGCATGCCGCTGAAAGCAACCTGCCTGCTGTCCTTGGGGCGACCAGCAGAGCGCCCCCCTTGGCTTGCCACCCCAGGCACATGCTTGGCTTGCTGGTGCCTGGAGCCGCCCCTGCCAACACCAGCTAAATCATCCCAGCCAGGGCTTTGTCAAGCCGGGCCTTAAAAACCTCTAAGGATGGAGATTCCACTACTTCCCTAGGTAACCCATTCCAGTGCTTCACCACCCTTCTAGTGAAATAGTGTTTCCTAATATCCAACCTAGACCTCCCTCAGTGCAACTTGAGACCATTGCTTCTTATTCTGTCATCTGCCACCACTGAGAATGGATGAGTTCCATCTTCTTTGGAACCTTTCCTCAGGTAGTTGAAAGTTGCTATCAAATCCCACCTCACTCTTCTCTTCTGCAGACTAAATAACCCCAGTTCCCTCAGCCTCTCCTCATAAGTCATGTGCTCCAGCCTCCTAATCATTTTCACTGCACTCCACTGGACTCTCTCCAATTTGTTCACATCCCTTCTGTAGTGGAGAGAACCCAAACTGGACACAATACTCCAGGTGTGCCCTCACCAGTGCCGAATAGAGGGGAATAATCACTTCCCTCGATCTGCTGGCAATGCTCCTACTAATGCAGCCCAATATGCCTTTGGCATTCTTGTCAATAAGGGCACACTGCTGACTCATATCCAGCTTCTCTTCCACTGTAATCCCCAGGTCCTTTTCTGTAGAATTGCAGCTCAGTTAGTGGGTCCCCAGCTTGTAGCAGTGCATGGGATTCTTCCTTCCTAAGTGCAAGACTCTGCACTTGTCCTTGTTGAACCTAATCAGATTTCTTTTGGCCCAATCCTCTAATTTGTCTAGGCCACTCTGGACCCGATCCCTACCCTCCAGCATGTCACGGAGTGTCGGGAAGTCAGGGCCCTGCACCCCTCTTCCTGGGATTCTCAGTGACTCTCAGCCAGCCAGTAAAACAGAAGGTTTATTGAACAATAGGAACTCAGTCTACAACAGAACTTGTAGGCACAACCAGAACCCCTCAATCGAATCCCTCTGGGGGTTCAGGGATCTTAGATCCCAGCTTGGGATTCCCTGCATTCCACCACCCAGCCCAAACCCGAAACTGAAAAAAACCTCTCCAGCAGGCTCTCTTCCTTTGTCCAGCTTCCCGGGCAAAGGTGTTGACTCCCCCTTCCCCTGCCTGGCTCAGGTTACAGGCTCAGGTACTGTCCATCACCTAAAGTCATCCCCTGCTCTCCCATTCACTGTGCAGACAGTCCCTACTGCATCATACAGAGTATCTACCTCTCTCCCCAGCTTAGTGTCATCTGTGACCCTGCTGAGGGTGCAATGCATCCCATCATCCAGATCATTAATAAAGATGTTGAACAAAACCGGCCTCAGGTCAGACCCCTGGGGCTCTCCGCTTCAAACAGACTACCAACTAGCCACCGAGCCCGATGAGCTAGCCAGCTTTCTATCCACCTTACAGTCCATGCCCACACTGTCCTGCCCACACTGGTTCCCTCGCAGCACTCTGTCTCCATGTGCCCTTGCAACACCACTTAATCACAAGCACTTTCACTCTCTGGACCCTGGCCAGAGGCAGCAGATCTTCCACCTACAGAATCCAAATGAAGGGGGAGATTATAGAGAAGGGGGAGGGGAGAAACGCAATAAATCTCCTCCTTTGTAATCTGCTAGCTTGATCTCCTTTCACTTCTGCAGTTAATCTACTTGCTAATCTCCACCTGTTGCACTGGGCTCCCCCCCTGGCCCACCAGCCCCATGTGCTAAGTCTGTGTCCCCCCGCCAGCACCGCAGGAAAGGGGAACCAGGGAGTGATGTGGCTTTGGCACTGGGATGGCGACTGCCCCCAGATGAGCATGCAGAGATGGGGCAGCACCACTGGGCCTGGGAGGGAGAAGGCAGGAGATGGGCGCACTGGGTCTGGGTTTTAAAGTCCTGATGTTCAGACTTGGGGCTAGACCCCTCCCTCCACCCAGCACTCTATTAATTGGCTGCATGACATCAGATTAGCTTGGCTCTTGGCTCTGAAATGATGAATTCAGCTGAAGGGGCCCAGGACACCCTGCCTGTCTCCCACAGCTTCCCCCACCCCTAGCCTGGGATTCCACAGCCTGGGTTCTCCCTCTTTACTGAGGCCTACCAGCCAACACAGGTGCACTGGGGGGGCTAATTAACCCCTTATCTACCCTGTCCCAGGGGTCTCTCTGCCAGGACAGGAGATGGGGGTGCCTCCGCTTTGAGAGGCCCCATGGTGCAGGTGAAGGGAATGATACTAGCTCAGCTCCGGGGCCTGGGTGATTTCGAGTGAGACGGCTGAGAATCCACCACGCTGCAGGCATCCTCCACAACATTGTGGCATCCCAGCTGCATGGCAGAGCCTCTAACTTCTGCCAGGCAGCGATCAGGGAAATTATTATCACGCCGTTATTTATTCCAGGCACTAACCAGAAGCCCACAAATAACATAACAGAGAGAAAAACAGAGGCCAGGTCCCAGGGGTGCTTGGAATGTTTGCAGCCCAAGTGCTTGCAGAACAGTGCAAAGGCAGAGTAAAGGAGATCCAGCCAGGGCTGCGTGTGAAAAACAGGCCTGGCTCTGAAGATAATATACATGATTGTACCCAGCCTGTGAAGATAACACTCCCTGTGCTTCCCCCTCCAATGGGGAGGGATTCTCATTCTGTTCTGCTTCACTGCAGCCAAAGTACCACAGCGAAAGCCAGCTTTAGAAGAGAATGCCATTGATTCGGCTGTATAGAGGGGTGACCTTGGGCCAGAGACACAGGGAGAGAAAGCGAGAGATGGGGGAGCAGGGGGAGGAAAGAGATTGTATAAGCTAGAGGGAGAGAGACATGGGGCAGGGCAAGTGATGGGTGAGTGGGCGGGAGGGTGACTGGAGAAATTAAGAGAGGGAGGAAAAGGAAAATAGAAAGAGATGGAGAAAGGAAGGAAGGAAAAGTAGCAGAGGGAAAGGAGGGAGGTGGAGACACTGTGATGAAGGAGAGAAGAGAGGGAAAAGTCAGGGAAGGAGAAACATAAGCTCAAGAGAGAGAAAGAAGGCAGGAGAGGAGACTGTGCAGGGAGAGAGACAGGGAAAGGGACAGAGAGGTGATAAGAGGAGAGAGGCTGGGGGACAGGAGATGCTGAGGTGATTCTTTCAGACACCATGAGGCTGGGCATAAGGAGAGCTCTGAATTCAGCCAGGCACTACAGTGCAAGTGCCAGTGATACCATTCATAGCCACACTTAGCATTTGCTGTCCACAGAGCCCTAATGCTGCATTTAGTATCTCCAGCTAGTAACAGGGAAACTGAGGCACTGGGAGGTGACGGGACCTGGCCATGGTCACACAGCGAGGCTGAAATAGAGCCCAAATCTCCTGAGGCCCACCTCTATGTCCTATCCACTGGACCACACTGCTTCCCTTTTGGGATTAGTTTACCCTGAGGAACAAACATCACTTTGGGAACCCACTGAGATGGAGCAGAAGTTGCAGAGCTGGAGCAGGGCCAGCCAAGGAGCTGATGAGACCAGCGCCAGCTGGAGACAGAGCTCTGGTGTGAAACCCAGCAGCCAGAAGGGGCAGGGACTAGCAGAGGCTCTTTCTGTCCTAAAATGTCACACTGCGACTGCACTAGGTTAGCTCCACCCGTGGTGATAAGAGTGAGATCCTTAGAGCCCACCAGTGTCTGCCATGCCCAGTTTTCTCTTCCTGCTCTCAGCAGGTCTGAATCCTTCTGGATCCCCCTCCCCCATCTGTTGGGAAGGCCAATGGGCTGGAAGAAGGAATTCCTTGTTTGGTCTTTCCCCTGGTTTGATCTGCTGCAGGACAGTGGAAGGCTTTGGCTGAGGCACTTGGCTGAGACTCAGGAAATCTGGGTCAATTCCTGACTCTTGTTACATACTCCCTGTGTGACCTTGCACAAGTCACTTTATAGAGTTGAAGGCCAGAAGAACCACCAGACCATCTACTCTGATCACCTGTTCATCACAGGCCACTAAATCGTAACCCAAATGAGACCACAGTATTCCAGCTCTTGGGAGACAAAGCTATTGTGTGCCATAGGCAAAGAACAGGAGAACTACATCCCTTCATGCCACCCGTTATGTGGGAATAATAGCAGTCTGTCTGTCTGTCTGTCTTGTCTAGTTAGACTGTAAACTCTTTAGAGCCTGGACTGTCTTTCGATGAATTTGTACAGCCCCTTAGCCCATCGGACCTTCTAGGCACCACTATCAAATAACTCACCCCACAAGTCCAACCAACATCTCCCATTTATGAGCACCCCCCAGTGCTAAAAGTGCTGGGCTCCCCGGAATGGGTGACAAGGAAGAGTTGGAGGTTGCTGGGTTTGTGGGTGGTGAAGAAGTTGTTCAGGGGATTGTACGTTCTTTGCTTTTTGTCTGGCGAGCTTCCCACCTTCATCCAAACATCTGATTCAGATTTTGATCCCTGTTTATTTATCTTCATTTCCCTTCCCTCTAATTTTAGATGAAAAAATTGCACAAATGTGTGCATCTAAAAATATGCCTGGGAGCCAAGGATACAAGTAACTTACGTAAGACAGCAAGAGAGAGGACTGATGCAAGGGAAGGTCATTCCTGGAACAAGCAGGTGGGGGAGGGGGAAGGACACGGCTTGTTGAGTGAAGGTTAAAACCCTCTAGCTGTGCTCTCATGAGATTGCTGCTTGTTCTCAGACTCCTAGCATCTGGAGCCTGATGGTTTCTGTTCCATCCTCACACATGGGCTGGACCTTCATTCCAAGCCAGCACAGCCTGGCTTTCTCAGCTAGGAGCTGGATTAGCTGTGCTGAGGTGCAGGGCAGGGTGGGGCCAAGAGGGATGTCGGACATTATCCTCTTCCTCCTTGCTTCCTGCCAGGCTGTCAGTTTGCTAGGCTGGGATGGCTGGAGGACCAGGCCAGGCTCTACATTGTCCAGAGCACAAGGGACCCAGGGCAGGACAATCAACTAGACCCTCCTTGGGGTGGGTTCAGGGCAAGATGTTCACAGCCCATGAAGGCTGATGGGTGCCCATAATTCAGCTGTGGGGGTGGGGAAAGGTGTCACTACATGAAAGAGAGAGAGATGGATGTGATATATGGGGCTAGATAGATAGATAGATAGATAGTGTGTGGGGAGAGACACACAGTGTATGGGAATGGATAGATAGAGAGACAGACAGACAGATGGCTGGTGTGTCTGTGCAGCATACATGTCTGTGTGTAGATGTGCAGTGAAGGTGAGTGTTAGTGTGTATTTGTACTAACGGATCTGCCTGTGCATGTGCCTATACATGTGGCCAGTCTCCACCCCTCACTTTTAAATTTTCTAACAAGCCCCTTTGTGCCAGGATCGGTTCAGGCTTTTTGCCGCCCCAAGCAGTGAAGGAAAAATATA
Organism: Chelonoidis abingdonii; assembly: GCF_003597395.2. Taxonomy (NCBI): domain Eukaryota; kingdom Metazoa; phylum Chordata; order Testudines; family Testudinidae; genus Chelonoidis; species Chelonoidis abingdonii. The sequence continues at coordinate 26,681,510 of NC_133772.1, read as the reverse complement.
AAATAAAAAAAAAGCACCAACTGGCAGCACTTCGGCCGCAGCTCAACCGCGCCGCTTCATTCCTTGGCGACAATTCCGCAGTGGGTCCTTCAGTCCAAGAGGGATGGAGGGACCCGCTGCAGAATTGCCGCTGAAGACCTAGACATGCTGCCCCTTCCCATTGGCCACTCCAAGCACCTGCTTCGTTCACTAGTGCCTGGAGCCAGTCTTGCTTTGTGCTTCCCCCCAGGCTGCCCCTCCCATTGGGGTGGAGCTCCCTGTAAGCACCCACAAAACTCCTTCATTCTCCTCCTTCATGTTCCTCCACACACTCTCTTTTGCTGTGAGGGCTTCAGAACACCTTGACCACACCTAGGCTGCTGGTGTGCTGAGAACACAGCCTGTCATCCTGGCCAATCCTGTCTCACTGTTTCCTTGTTTGCCTCCTTTGGTTTGCCTGTGTCCAGCTGTTGTCTCTTATCTATTACTTAGGTTGTGCACTCCCTGAGGCAGGGACCATCTTTTTGTTCTGTGTTTGTACCGCGCCGGACACACCAGGTACTGGGCAATGAGTGGGGCTCCTAGACCAGTGGGGCCACAAACAGGTTTCAGGGGGTCTGTCAAGCAGGGCCACCATTAGATTTGCTGGGGCCCAGGGCAGAAAGCTGAAGCGCCACCACCTGTGGCTGAAGCCAAAGCCTGAGCAACTTAGCTCTGTGATGCCCCCTGTGGCGTCGGGCCCAGGCAATTGCTCTGCTTGCTATTCCCTAACAGTGGCTCTGGCTTTTATATGCAGAAAAACAGTTGTCGTGGCACAGACGGGCCATGGAATTTTTATAGCATGTTGTGGGGGGGCTCAGAAAGAAAAAGGTTGAGAACCTCTGTCCTAGACACTACTGTGATAATAATAAATGCACTCTGTGTGTGTGTCATTTATGTAGTGGGTGTGCTTACTGTTTATATCTGTGAGTATGTTCTGTGTGTATGATGGATGGATGTAAGCGTTATGCACGCATGTATATGTCTCTCTCTTTCTCTTTCTATATATATATATAAAATCTGTATGGGTGTAGTGCCTGTCTGTATATATGGTGTAGCTGTGTGCAGGTCTGTGAGTATACTGTGGCTGCATAGACGTGTGAGGTGTATCGGTATTTGTGTGTAATTCCTCCTGGGGGAATTCGGTGCCACTCCACATGCACAGAATTCATGTCCACTGCAGATTTCTTTGCTTCCTTGCAGAAAAATTGCTTTCTGACAAGGAAGCAAAGGGAAGCTGCAAGAGCAGTCATGCACCACTCCCTAGCTGCGCAGGTACATCGTTTCAGGCACCCAGAGCAGCTGACAGAGAGGTAAATCACCGCGGGACTGGGGAAGCCCTAGCCAATGGCTCCTACCCTAAACTGGGATCAATTGCTAATCCCGGCTGGGCTGGAGGCAAGAAAGGACGGGACTGCCTCTTCCCCTGCAAGGAGTGGCTGGGGCTGTGTCATACCCACCCCCAGAAACCTCCCCCAGCTGCAGGGAGCTCAGCATCCTCCTCTGCTTCCTGTCCTTATCGCTCCTCAGTTGCAGGGGGAGGGGTCACTGTACAGGGAGCTGCTCCCTCATCTGCCCAACCCCCATGCATCCAGACTTCCTGTACCCAGACATCCTTGCTAAGCCTCACCCAAAACTCCCTTAGCCCTCCCTACCTGAACTCCACCCCACTGAACCTCAACCCCTGCCTCCAGACCTCTACTCCTGCACCCAGTTTCCCTGCCTCCAGACCCCCACCCCTGCACCCAAACCAACACTCACTGAGCTCCCTGCACTCAAACCCTCACCCTGATGCCCCATCCCCTGTGCCACCTTGAGCCCTCACATCCAGATCCCCATGCCACTGACCCCCAACTAGCTGCACCTTGACCCCCCACCCCACTAAGACCCACTCCCCAGCAGCCAGACCCCCTCCACTGAGCCCCAACCAGCTTCACCTGGAAGCCCCTGCAGAGCCCGATTGCCCCTGCACCTGGAACCTCCCCAGCGAGCCTCTGTGCATCCAGATCCCCGCACACTGAGCTGCCTGCACTCAGATTGTCCCACCCAGAATCCTCTCACCCCACATCTGGATCCCTCCCACACTGAGCCCCTCCACACTTGGATCCTGCCTGGTTGAGCCTGCCTGCTCCACACCTGGTGCACCTGTCACAGAGGGGCAGGGCCCCAGGGTGTTTCTGCAGCAGGCCCAGGCCTTGTGCTTTGTCAGGGTCGGGTGCAGTCTCACCCCTGAGTCTGTGTCATGGGGCGGGAGGGCTGCAGGGTGATCTTCCACCTTTGTGCAGCCAGTGGCCTGTGCTCCCCACTGCCACAATGGAGCCTCTGCATTTATTTATAGACAACTAAAATTTGCAGAATTTTAAAATATTGTGTGCAGAATTTTTTATTTTTTGGCACAGAATGCCCTCGAGAGTAGTGTATACCACAAGTACATATATAGCGGGTATAGGTGTGTGTAATAGCGGGGTGCATATTTGTGGTGCAGATGTATATTTTGTGTATATGTATGCAGCGTGGGGCTGTGTGCATATATATGTCAGGGGTGGGTGTCTTTCCTTCCCTCCCAGGAAGCCCCGCTCTCCACCTTCCCCATGCACAGCAAAGGGCACAATTCTCTCCCTCTTTTGCCCGCAATCCTATGGTTCCATCATGCCCTCGGGGCTCCTAAGACATTCTATTCAGTCCCTGGCCCAGGTAGCCCTCCAGCAGCAGCTGCTGCTCTCACTGTCTGTGCATTTATCCCTTGACATTGTAGCCAAGGGAAGGCAGTACAAGGAGACAGGGGCTGGTTTTGGTAGGCATTTCCCTGTATCCGGCCTGCATTTCATTGGCAGTGTGACGTTGGCAGACCACATCATGCCAGAGTGTTTTCAGGTCAATTCACCTGGGTATAGATCAAAGTGATTGTTAAATGTATCAGAGTGTATTTGGGGTGTTAACTTCATGAAAACGAATGGGATGTTACTGGCATCATTTTTACTTAACCTGTCATAAATTAATGGCAAACATTTCCATTGTGTGTACGCCAGTAACAAACTAACCCCTCAGGGAAGCCATATGGAATGCCACTGAAGGACTTTAACAGAAAAGTGCTAATTTCAAAGCCAGTGGTTATTGTGTGTGATGATTGGAGGCAGAGGTGAAAGTAAGCCAGTCTGGTCCAGCATACCGGCAAGAACCGGTGCACCGTACCGTACTGGCTTCCCCAGACCAGTGATTTAAAGGGCTTGGGGCTCCCAGCAGTGTCTGGAGCCCCGGGCCTTTTAAATTGATGCCCGAGCCCTGCTGCCAGAGTCCTGGATTAGTGGCAGCGGAGCTCCAGGGGTGATTTAAAGGACCCAGGGCACTGCTGGAGTCCTAGGTCCTTGAAATCTTGATTTAAAGGCCCCACCTCTTCCAATTGAGGCCACACCCCTTCCAGTTGAGGCCCCGCCCCCAGCTCAGGACTCTGGAGTACAGATAAGTCCTTTAAGTTACTTTCACCCCTGATCAGAGGTCAAAGACTCCAAGTGCATTCCTCACTCTGATTATTAGAGGAAGAGCCCAGGTGGGTAAAGACACAGTCGGCTTGTTTTCTATGAGAAAAAGCTATAAATATGGATTCAAGGTAAGATCTTTCATCTCGCCTGTTTGGACTCTCACAGGGAAGTGCACCAGAGGCAAAGCGGAGATCCCCAGCGACAATCTGGCTACCCAAAAAAGACTTTTGGGAAACTGGTACATCATTGCCATCATTTGGAATTACAAACTGTGATTCACCTGTACATATATATTTACCTGCTTTAACCTCTCAGTAACTCATTTCCTTTTCTTAGCTAATAAACCTTTAGTTAGTTTACTATATAATTGACTGCCAGCATTGTCTTTGGTGTAAGATCTAGAGTACCTCCAAATGATCTGGGGTAAGTGACAGGTTTCTTGGGTCTGGGACCAATCTGATATGTGATTTTTGGTGTAAGCAACGTGTTGCAGGGCAAGTACCACCCCGTCATTCTTGCAGGGGGTGGTCCGGGCATGGTATCCCTTCAATTGAATTGATATGGCTGCACTTAGCCTCAAAACTGCGTGGCCTGATGTTCGGAGTTAATAGGACTCCCCTTGGCTGCAGGGAAGCGCAGCCCAATGACCAGAGTCCATAGGAGGGGGTTTGATCCATAGGAGAGTCCACCCGCCAAAGAGGGATGGCTGGGATAGGGGGACCCAGACCCTTCCTGCTCTATCAGGTGCCAGCCCAGGGATAGGGAATGGGTTCACCACTAAGTCAGTGGGGAATCTGCCCGAAATACACCGACTGCTGCTGGGATTCTGGCTAGTCCCTCCCTGGGTTACTTCTTACCGTGACTCCTATAGTTGAAGTCTGGACGTCTTTGGAGTCCCTGGTCTCCTCGAGCAGCGCTGCTCCTGGTGCCAGCGATCTCCCTGGGACATCTGCCAGTGCCTGGGCACCTGGCTGGGTCTCAGCACCTCCTGCTCCCGTGGTCCAGGATTCCTGCTGCTCCTTGGTTGGAGCCAGTGAGGTGCCTCCTCCTTCTTCAGTGTAAGTCCTGACTTAAGTTCCCTTGAAGCGGTGCAGCCACATGCAGGGCCGGTGCAAGGAAGATTCACGCCCTAGGCGAAACTTCCACCTTGCACCCCCCACCCAGCTAATCCCGCCTCCCCGCGGCAGCTAACTCAGCATCCGACCCGGGGAGCCCCCCCCACACACAGTTCCCCGCCCACCACGACAGCTAACCCCTCTCCCCACCCCCGTCCCCCCATGGCAACTAACCCACCACGGAGATCCCCCCCACACCGCCCCAGCAGCTAACCCTGCTAGGGAGACTTTCCCTTGTCTTCCTCCCCGCCACAGCACTAACCCTGCCTGGGAAGCCCATCCACACTCACCTTGGCTCCGCCTCCTCCACTGAGCACAGCTGCGCCCTCTGCAATTCCTCCTCCCCGCCCAGGCTTGTGAGCGCTGATTGGAGGAGACTTAGAGCTGGGCTGTGTGCTCAGCGGAGGAGGCAGAGTGGAGGTGAGCTGGGGCAGGGAGCTGTTCCCCTGTGCGCCTCCCCCGTTACTGCGGGCGGCCCTCCCTGTGCCCCCACCTCCCGCTCACCTCCACTCCACCTCCTCGTCTGAGGGGACTTTTAGGTGCCCCCGACCACTAGGCACCCTAGGTGGCCGCCTAGTTTGCCTAAATGTTTGCACCGGCCCTGGCCGCATGGCCACGCAGCAGCATATTTAGCACCATGCAGGCACACAGGGCTGCAGTGGGCAGAGATTACTCTCCCCCAGCCCTGGACCCAACCCAGCCCTGGCCAAGACCTGCTGCAGCAATTGGAGAGGCACCCCTCCCACCCCCCAGCCCAGGTGCTGCTGCGGGGGGAGAGAGCTGGGGGGAGTCCTCTCTCCTCGCCATTGCCACAGGGCAGCCTGCACTCGAAACCCTAGCCCCACCCCAGAGCCTGCACCCCCAGACAGAGCCCTCATTCCCCTGCAGCCCAACCCTCTGCCCGAGCCCCCCATCCCCGGCCCCACCCCAGAGCCCACGCCCCCAGCTGGAGCTCTCACCTCCCTGCACCCTAACCCTCTGCCATATCCCGAGCCCCCTCCCACCCTCCGAACCCCTTGGCCCCACCCCCACCACATGAATTTTATTATGTGCATCAGTATGAAGATGATGTGTCACACATCACCTCCATATTGGTGCACATAACAAACTTCATTCCACACATGGGTGGGAAACATTAGAGGGAACACTGGGACCGAGCTGCTCCCTTTTATACTGTAGCAGCAGTTGGAGCACACCCAGAGGGCTGAGTGGGTGTGGCTTCCACTGCCAAGAGTGCTGCCTTAACCCCTTCCTCTCCAGCGTGGGGCAAGTACACCCCATCACATGACCATTATCACAAAGTCCAGCTTGTCTGGCTGTCAAGACAGGCTGGAGAGTCTAGGGATACTGTCTGTGACTCCATGGTAAGACTGGTACAGTGATCCAGGAGTTCACATTTGTTACTGGCTTGGTGAAATATAATTATAGAACATACCACCAGTTTTGGGCATCTGCCCTGTTTTCTGACAGTCTGCCCTGAGGTCAACACTCACGATCATGAGCCACTCCCGACAGCATGACAGGCAATACAGACTGGGGGACAGGTGGACAAGCAGCTATGGAGAGAGGATAGAAACAAAGTGAAGAGGAAGGGAACACAGAGCAGAGAAGACCAGAGCTGGACATAAAGATAGGCTGGTTACCAAAACACTAATGATGGAATACTAGAGAGGTGCAGGGGTGGTTGTGTGGGGTGTGCACACACACACCTCAGGGGAGGGGTGATAAGTATAATTGTGGGGCCAGACCCCAGCTGGTGTAAAAGGGCTTCAATGGAACTATACTGATTTATACCAACTGAGGTTCTGGCCAAACATTCCACCACACCACTTGCCTTTAGCACCATGTAACCCTATTGACCTGCTCCTGTCCTTCTGCCCCTAGCTCCTCCAGGCTGCTTTGTTACCTGTTTATTCCCCTTGTATGAAATTCAGGGGTGAGCTCTTTAAGTGAAATAGTAATAGGCAGATATCCTTTCAGCAACAACAGATTCACATGGCTACAATGTAGACATGGTGGCACGCCAGATGGACGTCCATCTTGAATGGTCCCTTCAGTGTCTGTGCTGCAGCAAGAGTTAGTATGGGACAAGTGCTTAAATCCCTCAAAACTGCACCTTCCAACTTCCTTTGTGGTTGGTCTCATGATCTACTTTCTTCAACTTCCGCTCTATAAGCCATCTGTAAAGGCGTACCTTCCTCAGCACGCTGGACATAATCCCAACAGTGCAGTCATCCCGCTTTCAACTGATGCAAGACTGCAACTTGCTGGGATCATCCACGTATTTTCTAGTTCATGACAAATGCAAACCAATGGATGTTAAGAATATGCTGTAACTTTTGACGCTGAAAGCTGTTTAGTTACCTCTCCTTGGCTGTTTTTAACAACCACAGTTCTGCTCCATAGAACTGTTTTCATCGTTACTGCGTTGCACACGTGTATCTTTTGTCACACAGACATCCTGCCACCCAAACAAAGGCCTTTGAAAACACTGAAATGCTCCTGATGCAAGACTGATCCTACAAACCTCCTGCTGCCCACCAACTAGCCAAACAGATAAAACTATTCACCATTCAATGCCTTTGCTATCTGCTTGCAGTGCTGGCAGGTTGTTCGTTCCCATTTTACAGCAGGCGTGGGTAGCTTGCATTTTATCACCATTGATCTTAAATTCCAGAGATTCTACAGTTTTTCACAGCTCATCCTGCATTAGCTGTAGTTGGTCAGTGGCTCTCCCAGTGAGGCAAAATCATCCACATATTTGAGATCCTCTAAATTTTGATGAATCTTTGTATTTCACACCTCCTACTTTGGCCTCTGTCAGCTTTCTCACTGGTTACTCTATTAGAACATTAAATAATGAAGGTGAGAGAATGCACCCCGGCGTACTCCTGATTCTACTGAAAACCAGTCTGTAAGGCAGCTGTCGACCCTCACTCTGCTCAAAGTACCATGATAGAGTTTCTTCACTAGGCACACTGAGTCCTAAGGCACCCCATACTGAGGTACCAGTATCTGGAGGGCAGACTGATGCACTGAGTCAAAAGCAGCTCCTCTCTCAGGAGGAACTCTATTGGCCTGATTCTTCTTGTATTGATCCTGGTGTAAATCAGGAATAATTCCTTTCTCTATTAGGTATAGAGCGTCACGACTCACCATAGGCACCAACTTTTCTTTTTCCCTGAGGGTTCTCCACCCCTACTCCTTTCCAAAGCTCTGTCCCCACTCCACCCCCTCCCCACAACCCCGCCTCTTCCTGCCCCTGCTCTGCCCCCTCCCCAAGACCCCTGCCTGCCCACCATTCATTGCTCTCCACCCTCCCCAAACCACCAAACAGCTGATTGATGGTGGCACCAAACAGCTGTGTCTGGTGGGTGTTAAGCACCCATGATTTTTTTTCCATGAGTATTCCAGCCCTGGAGCACCTGTGGAGTCTGTGTCCACCAGTCCCAAACCCATGGAATCTGTGACCCACCAGTCCCAAACCTGAGTCTGCAGGGTTTATAGGAGCAGCCATGCTCCAACCCTCCATCTGACAGCCTGCATACCTGGGACCCATGAAGCCCAGCTCCTGTTTGAGGCTCCGCCCCTATAGTCCTAGTGGTGGAGTCCCAGAGCAGCTGATTGGCCTACTAGCCCTACTTAAGCCAACTGCAGGAACAGGAAGCTATCCACACTGTTCTGGAGTGTGTGCCCCATGCCCAATTTCCTGGCATCTGATTTGTGGTTCTCACCTCCAGTTTGTCTCTTGTTTCTGAACTCCTGGTACCCTTACCCAGCTGACTCCTGTCTCACGACCATGGCCTCTGGCTACTAGGTCTGTCTGCCCACAACCCCACTATGACACTTACAGTGTCTGAGCATTTCACAGTCCTGAATATATTTATCCTCACACACCCCTGTGGGGCAGGGCTGGGCTGTTAGTCCCACTGTACAGATGGAAGCTGAGGCAAGAGAAGCTAAGCGTATTGCTCAAGGTAACACAGTAAGCCTATGGCAGAGCTGTAACTTGAACTCACATCCACCATGTACCAGTCTAGTACCCTACTCATTGGGCCATCTTTGTGTTATTTCACAGTCCCCAGTCATGCGCCAGGCCCCTCATGATACAAGGCCCCCTGCAATTCCACTGGGTGGTCTTCTCCTCTCACCCACTGGGTGACACCAGTGTACAGTTGGTGTTAGTGAGCTCAGAACTAGAGCCCTTGGTTCCACCTTAGGAGGAGTGTGGCTTGGAAGATGGGGCAGGGATGGATCATGATTCAGTTTGAGCCCCAGAGTCAGGGTGAGGGCTCTCTGTTCATGACACACGTCCGCAGCTGCCCCTGGTTTCCTTGTTAGCACGCTGCCTGCTACTGCAAGTGCTGGTGCGACCTTCCAGTCATTAGAGCCAGGATTGCAAGGCTGAGCTGGGAGCACACACAAGCCAGGCTTCAGCAATTATTTTTAATGTGGTTCAACTCTCCATGCTCTTTAGCAGGGTATCCACTTCAATTATCCATCAGCTGGTGCTCATTTAAGAGGATTATTTCACTGCGTGCACCATCACCGCACTGGGCAGCACACACTTGCATTTATCTACTTAACAGCTTTAGCCAGTCGTGGGTCAGCCAATTGCCATCTCTTGCTGTCAGCCCTGCATGATTTGGCCTCTTTTAATTCCTTAATCAGACATTCTGGAGCTAAAGTCTTCCATCAGGCATTTGCGTACACTGCCATTCCGGGACTGAGCTTGCCGCAGATACACGCCAATTCCTCCTTCTCACATCTTTGGGAGCCCGGGGTCACTAGGGCAAGGATAATTATTATATAGATCATCATGACCCACCTTAGGCACCTTTTACCTGGGGGTGCTCCACCCCCACTCCACCCCAAGGCTGTGCCCCATTCCGCCCCTCCCCAAGCCCTCACCCTTGTTCCACCTCTTCCCACCCTGGCTCTACCCCCTCCCCAAGGGAACAGGGTACAGTGATGTTCAGAGTTAGCATTTAAATGCACAGAAGTTAGGATATTAGAGGCTCATGGTCTCTTGCATCAGCCATCTCTCAGCACACCCCTCCCCCACAGCTGGGATATCTCAGCCAAGATTGTCCAAGTAACTAGTGATTTTGGGGGCATCAATTTTTGGATGCCCAATGTGAGATGCCTTAAAGGGCCTGGTTTTCAGAAAGTGCTGAGCACCTGCCCTCTGAACACCAGCCCTTTCCTGTGTCTCAAGATCCATCCATCTCCCTCTCCCCTCACATCCACCCATGTATCTATTGCACAGTGTGGCAGAGTTACCGTTGCTGTGACAATCTCGCATTCATTCACTTACGCGGATGTCAAAGGTGTTACTCCAGCTTTACACTGGGGTAAGTGACAGTAGAATTTGGTCCAGTAACTTTGCAATTCCTGGCTCTTGTGCATTAAAATAATTTACAAAATAATCACTCTTAGTGTCATTTTTTCCATTGGTTTCAAGGAGAGAAAAGAAAGCTGATTAATGACATAGTGAAGGGAACCCATGTAACATAGACATAGACAGAGATTCAAATAGAGCCAAGCTGGAGTGCATGTGAATTCCCAGCTGGGTGGGAGGGAGCATGGGCCACTGGTTAGTGCTCAGGATTAAGAGTCAAGAAATGCGTGATCTGTTCCCAGTTCTAAATCTCTGTGACCTGCGGTAGGTCACTTCCTAAATCTGTACCTGTTTCCCCATCTGTGTAATGGTAATAATATCACTGATGCTCCTGTGATGCTTAGAGAGCAGAAAGAGAGTCAGGGCTCCAGGGTTCTATTCAGTTTCTGCGGCATGCTCCCCATGTCACCTTGGACAAAGCATTCCCCCCGCACACACACTTCCACGCACCTGTGAAATGGAATAGTTGACATAAACTCTTCAGGGCAGGGACTGTCTCTTCCTCCATGTCTGTGCTGCACCCTGCACAATGGGGCCCTGATCTCAAGGTCCTGCCTGAACCACAACTTGTGCTTCTAGGCACTCTGGTAATACAAATGATAAATAATAATTGTAATAATTCCCTCCTCCAAGCATGCACAAACCTGAGTCACTCTCTGACCTCTGGCACTTCTTGAACGCCTGTGCCTATGATAGCCATAAGTGTGGAGCAGCAGTGAAGAAGCCCTGAATGTGCCCATAAAGAATTATAATCTCATACTGGCAGAGGCACCTGCCTGATGGCATTCCAGCACTTCTGTTTCTGACCACCCTCAGGGAATGCAGAGGGGGCATGTGTGACATTCCCTTCTGGTGTTATCTGGACAGGTGATCTGCTAGGTCACTCCAATCCTTGACTCTGGGAGCCAGGCTTACCCTGCTTTGCTGTGAGAACCCCACTCCTGGGCTGTTCACGCACAGCCTCTGGCATGTAAGCTGCTTCGTGGATTGTGCAACTGAATGACACTAGCCAATATCTCCAGTCCCAGACACAACCCTAGGAACCTCCGTCTTGCAGTGCCCAGTTATGCCTGCTGGACATTGCAAGCTTATATGAGTTTGTCAGCTTAACAAAGAAATTGATATGCACCAGGCTTGTTATCCCAAGGGACGTCTCTGACACGCTTCAAACCAAACACACTGCTTCAGGTGGAATAAACAAACAGATTTATTAACTGTAAAGACAGATTTTAAGTGATGATAAGCCAAAGCATAACAAGTCAGATTTGGTCAAATAAAATAAAAACAAAATGCATTCTAAGCTGATCTTAACACTTTCAAAGTCCTTACAAACTTAGATGCTTCTCACCACAGGCTGGCTGGTTGATCTTCAGCCAGGCTCTCCCCTTTGATCAGTGATTCAGTCACTTGTGGTGGTGGTGTCTGTAGATGTAGGAGGAAGAGCATGGCTAACATCTCTCCCTTTTATCATGTCCTTTCTTCCCTCTTGACTTTGCTCCCCCATTTCAGAGTCAGGTGAGCATTACCATATCACGGTCCCAAACTGACCAAAGGAAGGGGGGTGACTCACTCGAGAGTCTAACAGATTCTTTTGTTGCTGCCTAGGCCAGCGTTCTTTGTTCCTGTGAAGCTGGGCTGGGTTTATCCCATACCTACCCTGATGAGGTGTGAACTGCCTCTCTGTTCTTGGAGAGTTTTTGCCTGGGCTTATTTTAAGCCATGAGGACACATTTTCAGCCTCATAACTATATATATGAAATTATAACCTATGACATTACTGCAACAATTACTATAACATCACTATAACAAAAATGATCATGAGCCTTCCGAAGACACCCAACATGACAAACTTTGCACTGGATACCACATCATCATCTTACAAGTATGAACATTGGAGTGCTGGGCGTTTCCCCGAAGTATAGAGTGTCACAGAATGAACTATAAACATTGGGCTGATGATCCAGCATGGCAGGAGGCAGGATACTGGACTAGATAGCCAGCCCAGTTTCACATGCGAATTTGCATCCACCCAAGAAGACCAGACCAGACTTTTCAGAATGTCAAAGAAAGACTTGGCCTCAGCTTGAAGATTCAGGCTGGTTCTTGTTTTCTCCAACCCTGTTCAGACACCCCTGAGCCTTGCACACTATTTATATCATTATGCTCCACCCAATTCCATCTGGATTCAATGGGTCAAATTGTGCCCTCAACTGCTCATCAAAGTCAAAGGGGTTTCCACTGCTGTCCCTGAGAGAGTTTAGCCCAACATGTCTTCATCGACTCACCGCAGCCCATAATTTGTAGCCATCCTTTCTGAGCTCTCTGCTGAGAGGGAGAGAGGATTAATGCTGCATTTGTGGGCATCTGTGTTGGGAAAGATCCAGTCCCATAAGTGACATGAAAATTTAAAGGCACTAATAATTTATGACCTTTAGCAATTTCCTTGATGTCTCAGTTAAAAGTAACTTTGGAAACCACAACTAAGATGAAAAGTTGGCTGCTTCCATGGCCTGCCATTGAGTGGTAGAAAAGTAGTGAATATTGCATGTCTGTCTCTCCTCCAGCCTGCTGAGCAAACTGCAGCGCGCACACACTAGGCTACACGAGGCCCCGAGGGGCAGGAGACCACCACAAAGGCACCGGAGATGACACAAAGGCAAACCAAGTGTTCTAAGGGTTGGGACTAGTAAGAACCCAAATGTTAGCAGGCTTTTTGGGCGCTCTGGGTCTGCACACAGCACTGGGCTGGCTATGCTACTATCCTGCCTCCTGCTGTAAGGAGTCAGACCAATGGTCCATCTAATCTCCTCCATATGCAGACTGGCCTCATCCATTATCTTGCCTACTGCAATAACTGATGCTTCAAAAGAGGGTAAAATATGCCTGGGGGGCTATGTCCATTTTGGATGCACAGACACTGCAGGGGGAAGAGGATGATGTGAACCTGGCCCTGAGAAATCGGTCCTGTTCCAGGGCATTTGGGTCCTACTGCCCATGTGGGACCTACAGTGGGAATAAACCCTATAATGCTGGACTGTTTTTTCCCAGAAGAAATTTCAACCAAACCAAAAATATATTTGTTTTTGTCAAAAAAAAATATTTTATATTTTTCTGACTTTTAAAAAAAACTAAAATATTTTGGTTTGAAATAGAAATATTTCAGGTTTTGGATAAAAATTATCTTTTTTTCCAAAATGGACATTTTTGTGAAAATGTCTTTCATCCAAAAAGCCATTTTCTGTTGCAATTTTTTCTCCAGTAGGGAATTCTCCATCAGCTCAATTACAATCCCATCTAGACACATGCACCCCCCCACTCTGGCCCATCTCCTTACCTAGTGCCCACCTCCTCCTCACTCTTTCCCATCATCCTCTGCTTGTTCTCCTGCTCTCCATGTGCTATTGTGCTGTGAACCTGCCGACGCATTAGACTAAAGAATAAGATCTGGCTCAATCAATAGAGTCTGACATTGTGAATGCTTATCCCTGGGCACAGTGCGGCCTGTCACTGGCAGTTGGGTGACCACCCATCTCTTATTTTTAAAATGCATGAAATGTATTCAGACTGGAAGTACATTACATTGACGCTGGTGACAACGGCAATGTGCACTCTCTCGAGGGCAGTAGAAATTTACAAGTGAAAGAAAAATTCATGCTCTGTGAAGGGACATGGTGGTGTCCCTTATTTTGCGTGTGGTTTTCCCTTATTTCCATCCAACACAGGAGGCCACCCACCCTCCCTCCCTTGCTGTAAGCACTGCATCCCCAGGAGCCAGTTCAGAGTTTGCACTGTGACTTCCCTTTGGAATCCTCTTCTAATTATAAACTATAGAGGGGCCTGATTCAGCAGCGTGCTGAGCAGCCTCCGTCCCCGCAAGGAGATCACAGCCCGGGCCTGGCCCTATCTCTCCCCCCATTGCTCCTGCAGCAGCAGGGCTCGATGTCTGTGCCGGCAGCCAGCACGTCACAGGTTAAAAGCCAGCGACGGTTCATTGGCCTAGTGCGGGACAGCCCCAGCCAATGCCTGGCCGCGATGCGCCGGGAGCGGCTGGTGAGTGGTTCGCGCCGCGCCCCCCCGGAATAACACAACCATGATAATGCTAATAAGGCGCCTGTGCCCGTCAAGGCGGAGGAGGATCCGAGAGCTGGAAGCTTTGCAAAGCCAGGCGGGCGCGGAGCATCCAGGACTGGAGCAGCCCCCAGCCCCGCATCCAGCCGTTGCTGCAGCGTCGGGGCTTCCCTGGCTCGCTCGCTCCCAGGGCTTCCCGGCCGGCCGCTGCCCGAGGAGCCCGGCCCCGCTCCCGGCTGCGGCGGGCGGCGATGAGCGAAGGCCCCGGGAGGGCAGCGCCGGCCCGCCCCCCCGGCCAGCCACCCCGCGCGGTGACAGCCTCCCCGGGCTGCGCCCCAGGCGTCCTTCCCCGCGGCGCTGCGCTGCGGCCGTCCGAGGAGCGGGGCGGGGGGCTCGCTCGGCCCTGCTCCAGAGTGACGGTAGATGGCTTGAGCACCGCGGGGGCCTCTCCCCGGACGGGGGGACCCGCGGCCCGGCCCGCACCCGCCCTGCTCGGAGAGGGAGCTGTGGCGCCGCCTGCCCGGCCCGGGGCTCGGCGCGGCGCAGAGCAGCGAGGCGGGAGGAGACGGACTCCGCAGGACCAGGCTCCGCTCCTGCTGGCCCGCCCGGCAGCGGTGATTCCGGGCGCGCTGCAGCCGGGCAGCCCCTGGCAAAGAGCAGGTGGATGCGAGCATGACTCGGGTGATTAATATTTCGGCAGCGCGCCAAGCCGTCCCCGCTCGCTGCACCAGATCCTAGCAGCCTCCGAGCCAGCACCAGCCTCGCCGCTGCACCAATGGTTCCCGGCCCTGCGGCTCTCTGCGCCTGGCACCTGGCCCTGCCTCGCTGAGCGTTACCATGTGGCTTTGGTACCTAGCGCCTGGTCAACGCCTGGGACTGAGTTGCGGGAAAGTCTGGCTTCTGGTTCTCTTGCTGCTGGGTTGTGGCCTTGCCCGGGAAAGGGGGTCGATCCTGAACTGTCCCCCAAAATGTGTGTGTGCCAGCAACATTATCAGCTGCTCCAAGCTGGGCCTGGGAGTCATCCCCACTAAGCTGCCTCGCTTCACAGCCATCCTGGACCTCAGCCACAACAACCTGACCCGCCTGCGGGCAGACTGGACCCCCACCCGCCTCTCCCACCTCCACTCCCTGCTGCTCAACCACAACGCCCTGGGCTTCATCTCCACCGAGGCCTTCTGCCACGTCCCGCACCTGCGGTACCTGGACCTCTCCTCCAACAGCATCAAGGTGCTGGAGGAGTTGCTCTTCAGCCAGCTGCAGGAGCTGGAGGTGCTGTTGCTCTACAACAACCAGATCACCCAGATGGACCGCAGTGCTTTCGATGACATGGCCAGGCTGCAGAAACTCTACCTGAGCCAGAACCAGATCTCCCGCTTCCCCATGGAGCTGGTGAAGGACCGGGCCAAGCTGCCCAACCTGGCCCTGCTGGACCTTTCTGCCAACAAAATCAAGGGCCTGCCGGTCACGGCCCTGAAAGGCCTCCCCGCCTGGATGAAAAACGGCCTCTACCTCCACAGCAACCCGCTGAGCTGTGACTGTGGGCTGTATGAGCTCTTCACGCACTGGCACGCACGCCAGCTCAGCTCGGTGGTGGACTTCCGAGAGGAGCTGGTGTGCAGCCTGCCCCTGGCCAAGCGCAGCGTCAGCGTCTTCACCCTCAACAGCCAGGACTCCCTCAACTGCAGCGAGTTCAAGGAGCACATGCTGGAGGCCTACTTGGGGGACACATTGACCATCAACTGCGACACCAAGGTCCGGGGGGCGACCACCAGGGAATGGGTGACCCCAAACAACAGGCGCTTCCCGGAGGAGACCGCCAACAGCACCATAACAGTGCTGGGCAATGGCAGCCTGCAGATCCGCCTCGTCCGAGTGGAGGACATGGGCACGTACACCTGCTACGCGGTCAGCCAGGCCTTCAATGAGACCCTCTACGTGGATGTGATGGTCCACAACTTCACCCAGCATGGACCTCACGACACGCTGAACACGGCCTACACCACGCTGGTGGGCTGCATCCTCAGCGTCATCCTGGTGCTCATCTACCTGTACCTGACACCGTGCCACTGCTGCTGCCGCAGCAACGAGAAGCTGGCTGCCCAGCCGGAAGACAGCATCAACTCCTCCATGCTCAGCACCACGCCCAACCACAACCCCGAGGCGGCCGGTCGCAAGGGAAGCCTCAGCCACCTCGCAGCTTCCGGCCCCATGCAAGACCAGAACGGCAAGGTCAAGCCCAACAACACGCCCGAGCAGGTGGCCAGGAGGGCCCAGAAGGCCCCCAGGAAAATGTCAGACCCGGACTCTGTCAGCTCTGTATTCTCGGACACGCCCATCGTAGTGTAGGTGTACGGAAGACATGGAGAGGTGGGAGTGTTGGAGAGTGAGTGGACGAGGACACGTAGTGACCCTCCCCTAGAGTACAGCTGGCCATGGGGCCAGGGGCTGGGCCCAGCAGTGAGGTGATGGGTCTCCATACACATGGCACAATGCTGCTGCCAGGTGCTGCCTCCCGCTATGCAGCACTGATCCTGCTATCGCCCCAATGAACATTGTCCTCCCATCAGCAGAACCCAAGGGGCAAGCAGAGCCCGGCAGTCCACTCCCTGCAGCCACCCCCAGCCCTCGACGAGGAACTCCAGCCAGAGCTTTGCAGTGTCCCACCAAGAAATAAAATGTGCAGCGGGGATACGGCGCCAGTGCCCTGCAGAGCTGGGGGTGGGGGCAGGAGGTTGCTGCTGAAAGACCCCATGCTGCAATGCCGGGGCAGTCCTTCCTTACTGCTCAAGGGACGTCCCAGGTCTGTTTCTGACTACCTTGGCATGAAACCATGCTCATCTCTGAAGTGTCACAGCACCACAACCTTGGCCTGGATCTGCCATTTGAAGGTCACCTTCTGCTTTCATAGCTTGGCCACTGGAAGCCTTGACACCTGTTGGGGACCAGTGTGTGGGAGCAAGGGGTCTCTCTCCTGCTACCAACCAGCCTCTTGCTAGACACCCCTATTTGGAACTAAGGCAACTCAAAGATTTTCAGCTCCATCAGGATGAAAGCAGGCATTGATCCTGCCCTGGGGCCTGTAAGATGGCATACCAGCTGCCCCTCCTGCAGTGGGAACTCAGGACACAGTGGGGCATGATCAACACCAGCTGGTCCCCCAGCGAGCTCTCTGGCTGACAGCCTAATGATCAGATTCCCATTCCTAATTACAATGATACATCATGGCACAAGCTGGGTTTCTGGGACAGCTATTCAGCATTGCACAACATCAGCAACCCCTTGGCGGGCTGTGCCATGGCTGCCAGGGAGGCACTGCGCCTCTACCCCTTCTGTACGGCACTCGTGTGGGCTGTCCCAGCGAGCCGAGGGGCTGCGTGCTCCAGGGATGTTAGGAAGGGGGGCTGGTAATGGAGTCTGCTGAAGGCAGCAGGCAGAGCACAGGAGCCCGGCAGGGAAAGGAGACTGGGAACTGTGATCAGACATAGCAGCACTTCTGAGCAGACATGGGGGGTGGGGCCCCCAAAATATGCTCCTGCTCCTTCTACATCTCCCTTAAGCCTCCCCCACCCCCATGATCCTGGTGGCTTTTCTCTCTGCCCAGCTACAAATTGATTCCATCCTATATTTCCTTTTCCCTACTCCTTTCACCTGGGAGAGTCTGGGCCCTTCCTAGGGAGTGGGGAGGCAATAGGCACAGAGAAGGAGCGAGGACAGAAGAGCAGGCTGTCCCCTTGCAGTGGTCCCTTTGCCCGCCCCCAGAGGAGAGAGACAGAGATGTGGTCTTGACATGGACATCCCAGCTCTGAGCCTGCTAGCAACAAACTCGCCCAGCACAGGCCAGCTGGAGGCAGGGTTTGGTCTATGCACCAGGTGCAGCCAGAGGACTTTGTGCTAAGCAGGTGCCACCCACAGAGGAGATAGCATCCCCCCTTCCCTCACACATGGGGAGTGAAAGGGTCAGGGGTCCCAGAAGGAGGGTGCTGCTGTACACGAGGGTAGGGGGAGCTAATCAGATGCCCCTGGCTGTCTGGTGTTACCTTGGGGGGATCCCACCTAGCCTACAACTGGTTCTCAAGCCGTCCGTTCTCCTAGTGGCTCTCAGCTTCAGGGAGCAGGGGGTGAACAAAGGTGGGCAAGAGCAGCCCAGAAAGATTGAGGTAGAGGGAAGCCCCCACTGATCTCTCTGGCCATGAAGAGCATCATCACCAAAGAATGGCAAGCTCCATGGTACATCGCTGTGGACTCTCCCTGGAGCCCTAGATCTCTCTATCACTGCCCCAGCTGCCATCGCCTTGGGGGCTGTCCGAGCCTGCGAGGGGCCTGAGGTGATGGCTGACACAAGCAGGAGCACAAGGGGACATCTCCTCCATCCCACTCATCAGCCTGAGAACGGGGCTCGGCTCTGGGACTCCTCTAAATGCTTTTCCTGGCATGTTATTGTGAAGCATGAGTCCTCCAAGAGAAGCATGCGATCCAGGTGAGACCAGCCTGCAAGCCACACAGTGGGGAGCTCGGGGGGAGGGGGCAGAGCAAGGGGAGGGTGTGTGTGAAAGAGATTGTGCGGGGGGCGGGGAGGAGGAAGGGGCGATTTGGCCCTGATGGGCTGGTTGTATGTGACTGAGATTCAATCCTGGCACCTGTGGAACCACAAGGCTGCTTAGCTGCCCCCTCCTCCTTTCCTCCCCCCGTGCAGTCACTTCCCCTCCCCACCCTGCAAAAAAGCCCTGCTAGCTTTCAGACTCATTGTGAGCTCCCCGAATACTGCAGCCGCCTGGGTGCTGGGCAGAGAGTGCCCCGGGCAGGCTGAGGCAGCTTCAGGAAAGTGTGTGTGCAGGGTGGGGGGAAGCAAGAAGACCTGACTCAGGGGAGGTCAGTGCCCTCCACACGCCGGTTCCCGTGTCTGCCTGGCCCTCCCTGGAATGACCCGTGTACGCTGCCGCACACAGCTCCCGCCCTGTACAATCGCATCTGTGTGTGTGCAAGGGCATCCAGTGCAGTTCGCATGCTCAGCATGCAGATCTGTGAGCTGGTGCTTGGCTTGGCACACAGGCTCTGAGAGGCTGTGCTGTGTGCATGGAGCTAATGTGAGTGTAGAGCTCGAATGGTGCTGAGTGTCTCTGCCAGCGCGTGTCTGTCTGGGAGAGATCGGACATGGAGAGTGAGACTGAGCGCGTTGGTACTTTGCTAGGACTGTGTGCATGCCTCCGTGTGGATGAGTGCACAGGTGTGCATGGGGGTGTTGCATTCCTGCATGTGTATGGATGCATGTGTGTTTGAGAGCACACACAAGTGTGCATGGGTGTGTACATGCGTGTGCACGTTCACACCCACACACCCCACTCAAAGACCCAGCCTCCAAACACAGCTGCTCCCATCCCAGCTTGCCTGCCAGAAGCTGTGGGCACCTCTGCATGTGACAGGAAGCAAAGGGGATGAGATCCACAGCCCACTGCCCAGACCTATTGCTGGAGCTGCCAGGAGGAGCCCTGCCTAACTCTCCAGCGGGCCCTTCGAGAGCCAGGCTGCCAGAGGGAGCTGTCCCTGGCTGGAGAGCTGCGGGCTGGGCTAGCCCATCAGTTCAGGGCCACATGGCGAGTGTGAGGCTGCTGGCTGGGCTCCTGCCTTGCACCGCCTGGCTTGTTGAGAGCCCCACCTGTGGGCCAGGATGCAACTCAGCCTCGTGGAGAGAGCCCCATGTAGGGGCTGGGCCACTGCCAAGTTGGGAGATGCCAGGGACACCAGGGCTAGAGAACTGAAAAGCTCCCTGTGGCGCTGCTCCCGGGAACAGAAAGGCAGGGGCAGAAGCGGAGAGTGGGAGCCCTGGGTTCTGTGTGCCAGCTTGTGTGCTGGGCTGTTCCACCGGCTGTGTGCTGTTGCCTTGTGAGGGGATCATGGGGGCTGCATTGCCTTAGTAGAATGTGCAGTAGGGAGCCATTGGTGACCCCCAGCAGGGCCCAACAGGCAAACCCTAGTGTGCTCAATGGTGCAGCTTGCTCTTAGTGCTTCACCATGGCTCTGTGCCTTGATGGGGCCATGCAGAAGGATGCAGAAAGGAAGAAAGGACAGCTCTGGGCAGTCAGATCTCCAGTGCCCTGTATCCTATTCTCCTCCCCCCGAGTTGGCCAGTCCTCCAAGAGCCAGTGCCCCAGAGAGGGAAAAGGCCCAAGAGCCTATTCCCAAGCCAGCCAGTGTCTGTTGCATCTGACCAGAAGATCGTGTCCCCCCAGCCTGAGCTCCAACCTCAGCAGCCCCTTGGTGAGTAGCTGTCTCACTGTGCATCATCAATCATTCCTAAGGCCTTTCCTCCCCTTAACCCTGTACAGGCAGAAGGCTGGAAGATTCACCCACTGGCCACACTACTACCTGCACAGAAAGAGGGGCAACCCCCGGCCTGTGCCTGCCACATAGGGAACACTGACAGGATCCTACTGGAAACAAGCAAATGCAGCCCACCAAGAACCATGGGAGAGCTCTCCTCCCCCACCCCTGCCACGTCCCAGGAGGTGTAGCTCCCAAAGACAGGACCGAGATCACGGCCTCCAAGACTGGCCACCCTTGCACTTGCTAATCAATGGGCAGATCCTAGATGGTGTTGAGCACCCTCAACTCCATCACTCAGCACCACGAAGGATGAGGCCCCTTATCTGGATGCCTCTCTCTGCTAGTGCCCAACAGCTGATGCTAGAGAGGCAGGACATCCCCTCCCCATGTCCAGGAGTCCACCCTGTGAGGGTATTGATGGAGGGGCACAGCCCCCCCCCCCCCAAGCATCCTCACAGCTCTGCCTTGATACAGCGCTGATACAAGGAACAGGGGTTTGGGGGCAGCCAGGAGCGGAGTGGTGATGCTGGGTCACTGCTCAGAGGAAGGAAACGAGCGGGAAACCCACAGGGCAGGGCTGGGGCCCCAGCATGCTGAACAGAGAGCATGTACGCTAAAGTGGTTCTGGCAGTGGCCAGGAGCCCCCAGGATGGTTAAGGGAGAGCAGAGAGGGGGCAGGAGGAGCTCTGGTTCCACGGGAGGGTGTGTGCAGGTGTGCGTGCGGGTGTGTGCGTGTGCAGAGGGAGGTGTCCCAGTTAACTGCTGTGTCTGGGGAACCTCCAGGCTAGGTCAGAGGTGGCTGCTCTGCTCCCACCAGGATGGGGCCAGACAGTTCCAGGCAGAGCCTGTCCACTCCTGTGCCACTCTGTGGGCTTGCAGGCCCCGTGAATGTTATTCTGCCCCGCACGGGATGCGCATTCTGTTCTCCATTTCAGCCAGAGCCACCTGGCCCGCAGAGCACACGGGCTGCAGCTCTCTCTGGTAGGCTGTGCTCTGACGCATAGACATAGGCGAAAATAAACATGTTTTAAGGTTCTGCATTCGCAGGCTCGCCTGGTTTTTCACTGGCCTGGTGAGTAATGACAGGATGTTTCCAGGCGGTGGAGAGAGGCCTGAGAGAATGGACGTGCTCACCTAGACAGGGCTATGATGGGGGCTTCAGCCATCAGGACAGCTCTAGCATGAAGGTGGGGCAGGGGTTAGGTGCCCCAGGGCAGGCCATGGTTCCCAGCAATGCCGCTTTGGGGCATCCCACTGTAGCCAAGGCTGCGGCTGGGAGGGAGGAAGGCCAGCAGCAGCGGGACTCCAGCTGGTACAGCCATGCGCTGCTGTACGTGGCTCTCTAGCTCACCTTGGCAGGCACTAGGGTTTCCGCAGCACCTACGTGGTCCCAGTGGGGAATGAACAATGGGAGAGATCAATGTCCACTCGGGAGCGTTGGCCACCTCGGGCAGGGGAAGCTGAGGTGAATAAGCCATGCTGGGGAGCCGCCAGAGGACAGTGCTGTGGGGTTATGGAGGGGGGAATGTGACCCAGCCCCAGTGGGAAGCAGTCACAAGAGTCATTCAGTGACAGCGTGGCTAGGTGTGGATGTGGCATTTGGTGATCTGGCACTGCTGGGGGCTGGTGTGGAGGATACAAACTCCATGATAATCTCCTGGTGTCAGTGACACAGGGTGACCAGCCATTAAAGGTCTGACCTGGTGCCAAAGGCCCGTAGGCTGAAAGGATTCACTGGGAAGGGGAGGAGACTGTCTGGCAGTTTTAACCCTTCTGCCAGGTGCTGTCTGGAGAAAAAGGGCCGGGTTCTATTTTCCTTCTAAAGACTTAAATAGCACTGACTTCAGCCCCCACCCAGAAACCTGGGAGACTGTCTATACCCCCCTGGGTATCCTTGGAGGGCAGTGCTTCCCTGCCTGCAAGCGCTGAGTCCAGGGGTCTAAAACAAATAAAACTTTATGGGGGTGGGGAGTAGGAGACAACAGGCTGAACTTGGGAAAGCCAGCAATTAATCAATTAACAAACTCTAGCAGGCAAACCTTCTCCACCCCTTTACAAGAGTCTCACTCTTATTCCTGCTCTGGCTGCTGTGTTTCCCCAGCTCCCTGCTCACCGTTAGCTGCCCTAGAGAAGTCCAAGGATGCTGGCAGGCTGATGCAGCCTGGGCTGCTCTGGGGGTGCTGTCTCCTGACCTGGATGGGGTGATTTGGGCAGGGAGGCTGCTGCTTTCTGTACAGCCAGAGCCACCTCAGCATTACACCAGCCGCTGTCTCGCAGCAATCTCAGCTCAGCTCTCTAGAGAAGAATCCATATCTCTGACCCTCCACACAGTCCTCCCCACAAACAGGCACTCTGCACGCTGCCCCGCTGTCTCTCTTCCTTTAGCTTTCTGCCCTTACTGCAGTCCTGGGCAGGGTGACCCCAGACACACTTGCTGCTGCTCTCTTGTCCTCGCATCTCCCAGAAGTGTCAGTTGCATTCTATTGCCCTCAAACTCACAACGTACCTGGATTGCCACCAAAATGCTCCAAACTGCCACATAACTGAAATGCCAGCGAGGCTGGGCCCATTCAGTCCGTTCCCCCTGCTCTCCACTAGAGGCTAACAGAAAGCTCCCTCCCTCACGATGTCCCTGCCCAGCCGGAGTGTGTGGGTCATTTAGGGCTGCTCTACTACTCACCAACAGGGGTCAATAGTGAGCCCCATCTCTCTGAGGCTTCAGGCCACAAGGTGTATTGTGGTACTTGCCTCTCGCCCCACATGCTCTCTCCTCAAACATGGTCTCACCAGACTAAGGAGCAGGGTCGGCTGACACACACATAGGTCCCAGACACCACACTCACCACATGCACACTGCACAAACATCAACCCTGCAAACACCTCACACCCCCTAAACCGTGCACACCTCAGCCTCGTTGGTTACTGGCAGATGCCCAAGAGAGGGGCACAGAACAAGCACAGTGGCTCTGCAATCCCACCTTCCTGTCCTACCTTGTGTAAAGGTAGCTCATACACACTCATAGACTCATAGATCAGAAGGGACCAATATGATCATCTAGTCTGACCCCCTGTGCAAAGTGCAGCTCTGCCGGCCCAGAAGATCTGGTGCATAAGTGGCCTAGATGGAAGCCAATGCAGAATTTGGCCATAGGCTTGCAGAATTTAACTTGAGCCTCTAAAAGCGAAAGGCTAATGCAGCAAAGCTGATGACTGCATCATACAAGCTGAGAGCTGTGCCTGCCGGAGGGCTAGACATGCCTGGGTTGGGGCTGGGAGCACGATGCATGGAAGGACCCCGCTGCGTCTGTCTGCACATTTCTGAGCGGGCTGTGCATTCATCACATAGGTGCCAACAGGCCCGTCAGGGTAAATGTTCCCCTTTTCCACTGAGCTGACAGGAGCGATTGATCTGAGCTGACAGCAGCTCAGCCCATTCAAAGGGCAGCTCGTGGCTGGGAGACGCCAGCGGCTCAGGAGACAGCATGTGGCCCTGGAAGGTAAAATCTTTTCGCGTCATTAATGCCAAGAAATGTCAAAGGCGACGGAGTCACTGGTGCAGACTGATGGGAGCATTGTGTATGGAGAAAACACTGCAGCCTGCTGGGACACATGCTTTAGCCAGACCCCTCTGTACACTGCAGCTAACCATGGCTCGGTGGCCATTCCGGCAGCGCTGGGGCCAGCTTGTTCCCCCGGATGTCACCTCAATGACCGCTGCACTGGACACCATCGTTTGTTTGTGGGTCTGTGCATGAGGGGAGCTCTGAGACCTGGCTTCCATCCCTGCCACTTTGGGAGGTTATTCCACAGCCTAATGGCTCTCCACCATTAAGAGATTTCTTGTAATACTCTGCTTTCTTCATTTCCTCCAGGCCCTCCTAGCAATTCCCTAGTGTGTCTCTGCTTCCTTGATGTTTAGCCCATGCAAATACCTGCAGCATGCTGTCATGTCTCCCCCAGAGCCTGATTCGCAGAGATGCAGCGTGCTCACAACTCCAGCGGAAGCTAATGGGAACTGATGGCAAATCAAGCTCTTAGCCAAGCTAGATCTGTTTAGCTCCTTCCATTCTCACCGTGAGAAAACCCCTCTAGCCCTCTGCTCATTTCTTTGGCTCTTCTCTGAATTTCTCCCCCATATGCTGACAGTTTTCTAGTAGTGAGGTGCCCAGTGCTGACCCCTGGCCCTCAGGCTCTGTGTGTGCACGTAACTGTGAGGCTCCCCACTCTAGGTGTGAACCCTGATCTGTTAGGGGACAGGGTGGGTCCCTCCACCAGCTTAGTCATAAGAAAGATGTGTCCCAGAGAAGAACAGACGGTGCCAGCTGCTTTTTAAACCCTGCCCTGGCCATCACGACTTTTTTGGCAAAACCGGGCATTTATCTTGTTTGCTCTTGCCAAGTTGATCAGTTGACAAGAGCAAACAGGACAAATGCCCAGTTTTGCCAAAAAAGTGAGATGTGGAGGAATGTGCAGGGGGTGGGGACTTAGTGACAATGCCAGGTCTGTGCCATGGGGGAGGCAGGGCTCAAGTGAGCAGTGCTGCCAGCCATATGGGGGTGAGGGGACTTGAGTGAGCGACTCAGGCCAACCCTGCATGGGGAGAGGGCTCGGGCCATTCCCACACAGGGCCCTATTTTCCGTTGGGGAACTATGGTCACCTAGGGCTGCGAGGAACTGGCAGGAAGAGCAGGTGCGGGGGAAAGCCAGCAGTGGGGGACTGGGAAGAGAATGCACCCCACAAGGGGACAGTCACACCTGGGCACGTTCACCCTCTGAAAAGAGCAAGTTCAGCCCCTGCCAATTCCCTGTCATTTACTAAGGAGGAACCCCCTGCATCCCCTCCCCCTGCCCCTCCCCAGGTAAGCCTTGGAGAAAGGTGGGGCTGACAGGCAGACCATCAGCCACATCCGCCCCCTGAGAGCCCTGAGCTAGTAAGAACATAACATAAGAACATAAGAACGGCCGTACCGGGTCAGACCAAAGGTCCATCTAGCCCAGTATCTGTCTACCGACAGTGGCCAATGCCAGGTGCCCCAGAGGGAGTGAACCTAACAGGCAATGATCATCGATTCTCTCCTGGGCCATACCATCTCCAGCCTCGATAACAGAGGAGGGACACCATAGTTTACCCTTCCTGGCTAATAGCCTTTTATGCTTAGCCACATGAATTATCGCAAGTTCCTTTTAAACATTTTATAGTCAGCCTTGCACACCCTCCTCAGGAAGTGAGTTCCACAAGTTTGACTGTGCGCTGTGTTGAAGAACCTTCTTTTATTTGTTTTTAAACCTGCTACCTATTAATTTCATTTGGTGACCCTAGTTCTTGATTATCGGGGGGGGGGGGGGGGGGGGGGGGGGGGGGGGGAATAAGTAAATACTTTTCCCTATACCACTTTCTCCACATCACTAACACATTTTATATACCTCTATCATCATTCCCCTGCTGCTCTCACCTTTTCCAAGCTTGAAGGCCTAGCCTCTTTAATCTTTCTTGTATGGGACCCTCTCCATGACCACCATCTTTTAGTTGCCCTTTTTCTGAACCTCGTTATCTAGTGCTAGAATATCTTTTTTTTGAGTGAGGAAGACACCACATGATGTACACAGATATTCGAGATGATGGGTGTACCATGGTTGTATATAAGAAGGCATAATATATTCTCAGTCTTATTCTCTATCTCCCCTTTCTAATGATACTAACATTCTGTTTGCTTTTATTGACACTCGCACACTGTTGACATCTTCAGAAGACTTCCACGATGACGCCAAGACTTTTTCCTGACTCGTTGTAGCCTATAGCCCATCAAATTGTTAGTGGTAATAGTTGGGGTTATTTTTTCCAATGTGCATTACTTTACATTTATCCACATTACATTTCATTTGCCATTTTGTTGCCCAATCACTTAGTTTTGTGAGATCTTTTTGAAGTTCTTCACAATCTGCTTTGGTCTTAGCTATCTTGAGTAGTTTAGTCATCTGCAAACTTTGCCACCTCACTGTTTACCCCTTTCTCCAGATCAGTCTTGCCCACTGCCATGGTACACAGGCTTCCAGATTTAGAAATGAGCCCCCTGTCTGGCTGTGGCTCAGAGGGGAGTCCCAGGAACCTTCCAAATCATCCAGCCCACATGCAATCAGATTTTTCACTCGGCTAGCCACAGTTGCTCCTCACAGCTCTCCAGCAGGAGAGGGAAGTTGTATTATCCCTATTTAATACACAGGAGCATTAAGGCACCAGGACATGAAGTGGCCAATTTCTCACAGACCGGTGGTGGAAAAGCCAGGAATAAAACCCAGGAGACCTCACTCCCAATCACTTGGCCCTTCTCCTTCCGGGACTGGGAATAGAACCCAGGGGTCCTAACCCCCAGTCCTTCTGCTCTAATCATAAGCCAACATCTGTTTCTTACCACCCCCTCCTGTGTTAAAGCAGAGCCTGTGCTATGAAAGCAGCTCTTCCTATGGCAGCTCCACACCTAGCATCCCCTCCACCAAGCCCCTGGAGTCAATACATTATCAGGCTTCTCCAGAGACCCTTCAAGCAAAGAGAGAGATGTTGCTGAACGACGCAAACTAGACACATTGGGCTCCTTCCGCCTGGCCCTGGCGGCCGAACACTATTATAGCCATTACAGCACCCAGAAGCCTGCAGGGGCACAAACAGAAAGACAAAGGCCATGCCCCAAAGATGGAGCTCTCCAATGAGCAGCATCCCCATCCCATGGCTGCTGGAATCACTATCTGTGCCCTGCTTGCTAATACAGTCAGCGCTCAAGCCAGGTAAAGTTCTACCTTTGGAGACCAACGCTGGGTTTGCACCCCTCGCACCCATTTCCAGGTGTGGTGCATTGCAGCTTGGTGGCATGGGAGCTGCAGGATCTGGAGCCCATGGGGCCAATGCTGCTCGGTGGCTTGGGTGCAGCATGGTGATACAGCTGCTTTGGAGGAGCACAGACCTCCCTTTCCTTGCTACGGCTCATGGCAAGGTTCTGAGCCTCTCTCTCCAGAATGCCAGCCAAATCCTGGGCAGCAGCAGTGCTGATCTCGGGGCACCCCAGAGAGCTAAGGGCCCTGTGTGAGCTGCTCTGTGGGGTGGATGAATAAGTAGGAAGCATTGTATCCCTGCTGCAGAAATCCACTCGGCTCTGGCAGGTATTAGAAGGGCTTTGCGCCAGCCCCATATGAAGGGGTAATACCTTTTAGCAATGATATTAATGCCTAATTTATCCTTTCTGGGCAAGGATTTTATGCTGCTGCTGCTCCTGCAGGCCCAGTAGATGCTGCAGAGGTTCCCATTTCCCTTCCTCTTGGGAACTAAAAAGCATCTTCTCTTCCCCATGGCCTGAGGTCAGAAAAGGGCAATAGATACTATTCTGTGCTGGGTTTTTTCTCTCTGTCACAGTCATGATTGCTTCCGAAGCAGCAGCTGGGGAGAGGGGGCAGCCCTGGCTAAGCAGCCTGCCTTCCTGCAGGGCCTAGGACTAAAATTAGCCACCGACATGGGGCTTCCCTCCACCAAACAGAAGTGTCACAATGTCACTGCACCAGCAGTGTCTCTTGGGATGATGTTACCTGAGCCCCACGAATGGCTTCGGAGCCAGGCACACAGGACTAGGATCACTGCCCCCACACAGCCCCAGCGCATGCGCATGCAGACACGCAGAGCCAGAAGGAGCCCAGTAGCTCATTGCTCTCCCTTCTCCAGCATTTCAGGGGACCTCTGGCATCCTCTGGCTTTCAGATGGACCCTGACCAAAGCCCAGGCCACCGTGCTTTGCATGGGTTCTGCCTCAAATCGCAGCCTTCCCCAAACCAGGGGCCTCAAGGTAGGCAACCCCGGCTCCCACTGATTTTGGCTGGATCTGGGGGTGCCCAGCCACAGAGAGACAGGTCCCCTGGTATGCAGGGGCGTCAGCTTGGGCCCCATGGCTTAGAAATGGTGGCCTGTGTACTCACTGACCCTGCTGGGGTCAGGCACCCACATGGGACAGGCGGCCCCAGGGGAGGTTAGCAGAAGGCACGGCTAGAGGAAGGAGTGCAGAGGAGTTGAAGCCTCTAGGCACACATCAGGAGAGGAGCTGTTCCAGGCTTAAGTGGGAGGTGGGAAACCAACTGTAGAGTGCAAGGGGAAGCAGGGGCAGAGAAGGGCATGCAGGGGGCAGCTGGAGGAGGCAGCTGGGCAGGGGAGGATGCCACGGAGAGCCAGGGAGGCCACAGTGAGGAGCTGGAGCTGACATGGAAGGAGGTACAGGTGAGGCCCAGGACTGGTGATGTGATACGGTGGGAGCGGCAGGGCAGGACGGGCATGTGAAGGGAGAAGAGGAGGCTGCAGTAGTCCAGGTGGGAGGTGGAGAGGCCTGGAGAAGGCTGTGACGGTATAGGTGGGGTGGATTTGGGAGCCCAGGTATGGTGGGGAAGAAGCCAAGTGAGAGGATGCCTGTGACTGTGCAGTGGCAGGCTTGCCTGGCAGGTAGGGTTGCAGCCCAAATGCCTGGCATAAGACGCTGACCTGTTGTAGCAGGCACCCACCCACGAGGCAGGAGCAAGCCATGGCAGAGACGGCGGGAGGCTGGGGACAGATGTGCACGCACACAGAATTATTCTGGTTAGCAGCTGTCAAAGCCAGCCTGTCCTGCCTGCAAAGCTGACTCCTGCAGAGTTGGATTGTGACCTTGCCATCTCATCCACTTTGCCCCCCAGCACAGAAGTGGCTCAAGGCGCTGCCATGCCATCAAGGAACCCTCACTGCACTGAATTTGAGCCCAGGAGAAGTTACATTGCTCAGGACCTGTGCTGAAGGCACCCCCACCACCCACCCTCTGCACCCGATGCTTCTCTGGCCTAATCGTGCACCCAGCAGATCTGCCCTGAGCAGGATGTGGTTTGCTGCAGAATCCTGATTAACTACATGGCAGCGCATCACCCCCAAAGCTCCCCATTCAC
Source organism: Chelonoidis abingdonii (assembly GCF_003597395.2). Classification (NCBI taxonomy): domain Eukaryota; kingdom Metazoa; phylum Chordata; order Testudines; family Testudinidae; genus Chelonoidis; species Chelonoidis abingdonii. The sequence continues at coordinate 26,652,165 of NC_133772.1, read as the reverse complement.
AAGGTACCTCTGGTTGGAGGCCTGAGGCTGCTCGGGGCAGTGATGGGATGCTGGGTGGATCAGCACCAGGCAAGACACTCCACCCTGCATAGGGATTACTAGAGACCCTGGCCCCACATTAATGAACTGCTGACGAGTGGCTGCCAAGCTGCGCCTGCCCTACTGCAGAGTGAGGCCTAAGGGAAGGCCTGTGCCATGGCTCCCCAACCTCACCCCTCCCATCCATCCTCTGTCTTGTGCTCTGAAGACTAGTGCAGCAGGTATGCAAACAGCTTGAGCTCCCTGCAGCACCTGACCGTAACCCCCACGCAGCCTCTGCTCACAAGAGCTCTGGAATACAGCAGCCCCACCCCCAAAGGTCCTCCAGCATCAGGGGCTGCAGAATTTCCCCCAGTGATGATATAACACGAAGAGAGGCCAGGCCACCTCGATGGCACCGCAGCCGCTAGCACAGGCTCTCACTACTGCTTCCCCTACGGAAGCTCCCACGCTTCTCCTGCCCAAAGATCCTCTCCACATGCTCTAATTGTCTGGCTGGACCAGCAAGCTGCTGCCTGGCTCTGTGCTGGAGCTCCTGGGGCAGTTCTGTTCTCAGAATATCCAGGCGCCCTCCCAAGCTAGGAAGCAGACACCAGCTGCTGCAGCCTGAGAGAGAACAGGATGTAGGGGGACAGCGGGGAGGGAGAACCTCGGGAGTTTCCTCTGTTAGGAATTCCCCTCCCAGCACTCCAGGCAACCCTCCCCTTTGGTGACCAAGTCCCTGGCCCATTGTCTTGTTTCCTAGGGAACTTGTCTGGAGCTTCCCCCCACCCAACCTACTTCTGCTCCTGCTCCTGCTCTGCCTGTACATCAATGAGCCGCTGCTCCCAGCCTGAAGTGCGCAGCACGCCAGAGCTGTCACAGACATAACATCATCTGGCAGCAACACCACCTTCATCCTCGCTGGGGTTTCAAACGCTCCTCCTGGATGGGAGACTTGAAAGGATACTGTCAGCTAGGTGCAGGCACCGGTGCCACGCTTAGATGTGGGGGATGGAGGGGAGATAAATAGAAAAGAGAACAGTTTGCAAAACCCAACACAGACACATCTCTGCACCAGCTCGCTCTAAGGGAGAAACCGATGTAAACATCTCCCCCAGGGCTGAGCACCCAGCAAGAATGTGGAGGTGAAACTGATCAGCCCAGATTCAGCATCTGTGCTGAGTGATCAAGGCTGATTCATAGATTCCAAGGCCAGAAGCAACCGTTGGGATCATCTAGTCTGACCCGCTGTGTTACACAGGGCAGAGAACTGGCCCAGAATCATTCCTAGGGCAGAGCTTGAGAAAAACATCCCATCTTGATTTACAAATGGTCAGTGATGGAGCATCCACCGTGACGCTTGGTCAGTTGTTCCAATGGTTAATCACCCTCCCTGTTAAAAATGTACACCTGTCCCCCCGCTGAATTTCTCTAGCTTTAACTTCCAATCAATGGATCCTGTCAGACCTTTCTCTGCTGGACTGAAGAAGCCTTTTTAAAATATTTGTTACCTTCTCTTTGTTAAGCTAAATAGATTGTGCTCCTGGAGTCTATCACTCTAAGGCAGGTTTTCTAATCCTTTCACCATTCTCATGGCTCTTCTCTGACCCCTCTCTTTTTGAATTCAGGACACCGGACCTGGACATAGGTTCCAGCAGCAGTTGCGCCAGTGCCAAATACAGAGGTAAAATAACCTCTTTATTCTCCCAAAATAATCTCTCCTCCCCTACTAAAAATTCCCTCATTTTTATATCCCACGATCACATTAGCCCTTTTGGCCACAGTGTCACACTAGGAGCTCATGTTCATCTGATTATCAACCATGACCCCCCAAATCTTTTTCAGTGTAATGGTTTCCCAGAATCGAGCTCCCTATTCTGTAAGCTTGGCCTATGTTCTTTGTTCCCAGATGGAGACACTTACATTTAGCCATATTAAAACACATTTTTAGGTTGGTCCCAAGCTTTCCAAGCAATCCAGGCTGCTCTGTCACAGTGCCCTGTCCACTTCATTACTGACAACACCCCCAATCTTTGTCTCATCTGCAAACTTTACCAGTGGTGATTTTATGTTTTCTTCCAGGTACTGATAAAAATGTTGATTAGTGAAGGGCCAAGAACCGATCCCTGAGAGACCCCACTGGAAACATGGAATGTGGTGGGCTGAATGAGGGGCCTTACAGTTCTAGCTTCTGCTTCTTGCAGCCAGGAGGGCAAAGGTGCCTTCCTGTCTGGGGACTGATATGGGTCATGGCAGGGGCACCATCGCCCCTGGGTCATGGCATAATTTCAGGCAGCCTGGGGTCCTCTCTGTTTTATGCAAACCATGCCAGACTGCTCAGAATCCTGACAGATCCAGCTGTGCACCCTCTCTCCCACATAACACGCACCTGCCTGGGTCCATCTGTACGCAGGCACCTCCACGTACACTTTCCCTCACACTCCAGCATACATACACCACCCACAAGGCTCTGCATATATACACTAGTGCGCCTCCCTTGCACATATGCACCTTTGCCACACACATATGTACCCCTGCACAGACACACCTGGGCGCACACACGTGCACTGGTCCATATTTCTGCTTCCAGGTTCCTAATACAACTGGCTCCCTGGCCAAAGAAGGGAACCCACCAGCCCACCCTGGGGAAAAGGCTGCTCCTGACCTCATTCCCTTTCACTCCCGCACCCTAGGCTCCCCTAAACACTCCAGTTACAGAATGATGTGGGACTGCGAGCAGAGTCTTTGTGGCTGCTATGAGAGGCAGCAGTGCCCAGGGCTGTTTCCAGCTGCTGCATGTCCAGACGCTGGCTGGGAGGCAGCTAACCTCAGGCAAGACAGACACCTGAGATGGCAGCTGGACCCCAGCAAGACTCTGCTTGGGAGAGATGAGGACAGGCATGCTGGATGATGTGCCAACAGCCAGGCTGAGAAACAGCATGAGGCTGGATCATGGGTTAAGCCTGCGACGTATAGCCCCAAACACCTCCCCAGTGCAGGGGAGACTGACTAAAAGGCATAGTGTACTCTGTAGCAGTTCAGAGCACTAGATGGCACTTGGCAGGGAGCTAGCAGTGGGGGCTGGGCCAGCTGACATGTTCCAGGAAAAGTGCAAACAGGGCCAGTTCACAGCACTGGGTGAAGATCAGACAGGGTATGAAAGGACACGGGTCTGGCTGTTAAGGCACTAGATGGGTTGGGCTGGGTACATGCCCTGGGTGATCTTGGGCAAGCCACTTCCTGCTTGTATGGTGTAGCCCTTTCTCTCCCCTTCCGTCTGCTCTGTTTAGTGCCTCCATTCCTCCTCTTCCTATGCATTTGTACAAGGTGGCCATGTTCTCAGCCAGGACCACGAGGCACAGCTGTAACACTCACTTTAATGGGTCAAACAGAGGAGCGTCCATCACTGCCTCGCAGCCCCCAAGATCACCTCTCTGGAGGCTGCATGAAGAAGGGGGAGTTGAAACAAGCATGTTAGCCTCTGCATGAGCAGTCACCAGAGAGGGCTTAACTCAGTGGCACAGCAACAGTGTGAAGGCCGGGAGCAGCGGGGGGCATCCCCTCTTTGGACTCCAGGGAGACGGGCTGGGCAGGGGCTGGAGGGCAATGGGCTCCTTACAACGGAACAGCAGAGGGTTTCCACCACTGGAGGTCTGGGCCCAGAACTCCAGTCAAAAGGAGCAAGGGACCAAAGGCACTGTTTTGAGTAGGAGTGCGGTCGGTGCTCCTGTATGCTCTATGCAGGGGATGAAAGTGACTCGGAGCCTTCTAACAACAGGAGCAAATCCCAGCACCCCTTGGGAGATGAGCCAGGCCGTGTCTTGGGCTCCTGAGTGAAAGAGGGAGCCAGAGATCAAATGCTGCCTGGTCCCAGGTGGCAGCACTTTCCCTGAGAGCTGAAAAGAGCAGGCCAAGCAGCACTGTTCACTTGCCTGATAGGCCCTGCAGAGCTCCATTGTCTACATGTCTGTCAAAGCTGCCGTTTGGGGCCAACCCTCAGTCTGCTGGGCTCAGCGGCCAAACAGCAGCCACGCTGGGGGCAGGGGGGGAGGGCAAAGGGGGGCACCACCTCATGCTGCCCAACTGGGGGAACTGCCAGCACTAACACCCAGGACCCTGCAGGACTGACTTTGACAACTTAACTATGAGAGGAGGGGAAGGAGGTGAGAGAGACCCTGGGAATAACAAAACTTCCCCATCCCACAGGGGTCTGCAAGGGTCAAAATAGTAATGATTGTTACTGTTCAGACATTACAGTACCATGGCCCAGATCAGTCCCATAGATCGACTGATCCCAATGTGCTGGGGGCAGGGAAAGAGATTGAGCTGCACCCCAGGGAGGGATGTTTTCTCAGGAGTGATCCAGGACCAGTGCTTGGACAATGCATTCCAGGCCTAAAGCAGACATACCGGCCAGTGAAGCAATACTAGCCTTGGCTTGTTGCAAGATCCGAGACTTCACAATCACACCACCCTGTCCTTCCCCACCACCTCTGGAGGCAAAGAAGCCGCTAGCATGCGGGATTGACTCGGGGCCACAGGCAGCCTGGGATCCTCACTGCGTTTGACAGGACACAAAACGTTTGCCTGATGCTTCTTGAGATGTCAACCTTTGTATCTGTTACCAATCCCTGGGTCTAGTGCGGGGGGGAGGGGGAAATCTGGCACTGGCCTAAGGTCAAACATAGCAAGTCCCAGCATGGCACAATTTTCACCCCCCAACAACCAGAGCAGCCACATAAGCAAGGCCCTGGGAAACCAGCTCAGACAGTACAGAAGGGTCGACTGATGGAGAGAGGGGATGGGGGTCCCTCAGCTACTCCTCACGGTCCCTCCTTGGCTGGCTGGATGCTGTTGTTAGGGTGACCTTGGCTGACTTTGTTTTACAAATTTTTTAATCTCTTCTCCCCTGCCCCAACATCTGTAGGGCCAACTTCCAAGCTCCTGTGTGCACCCAGCTACCCTAGCAGAGCTGCCGCCGGACAGGAATGCAGCAGTTTTCGCCCACCCTGTTCCAGACCAGGGTGCGAGCTCCGCCGCAGCCTCTCCCGGCAACTGGAGCAGGAGGCTTTAGGGGTGAGACCGAGGAGCTTTCAGCGGCCGAGCTGTGAAATATGCAGGCCAGCTCTGCCGGCTCTTCCTCCAGGAAGTCTTTGCAAAGAGCTCCCTCGTGTGGGCAAACATCACACCAAGCTCCCCAGCCCCGTTCCGTGCCGCTCACTACGTCGCAGCACTTCCTCGGAGCAGCTGGGGCTCCATCTAGGGTGACCAGATGTCCCGATTTTATAGGGACAGTCCTGATTTTTGGGTCTTTTTCTTATATAGGCACCTATTACCCCCGACCTCCTGTCCTGAATTTTCACACTTGCTGTCTGGTCACCTTAGCTCCATCCCAGGTGCGTGCAGGTCGGGCTGCCTTCGGAACCCCCAGCTCACCAGCACAGATCACTGACCGGCAAAAGTGCTTTGCTGTGGCTTAAGGATGAGGCAGTGATAATGTATCAAGTTCCTATGATGCAAGGATGGAGGGGCCAGGGTAGGGTAGAACCTGACATTTAAGAGATCCCTGATTCAATTCCCTGCCCTGCTGCAGATGGCCGGGGCAACCTTGGGCAAGTCACTTAGGTTCCTATCTGTGCAAAAGCACAAAGAAACAATGGGGTAACAGGACTGCCCACCTCACAAGGGGCTGTGTAGTGTGAGGTACTCACACTCCAGCAATGGGGACCATGTAAGTAACAGAAGCAGCCTGTCTGGTCATCATGTCATCTCAGCCATCCCCTAGGACCCACTCAGCTTCTGCCCTGTGAAGAGGGGGAAGCTAATTTTCCTTTCCTCCCTGCCATCCTGGTGCCCATCAGAGGGGCATGGGCAGATGTCTCCACATGGTCGTTCTAGATCCTGAGTGCCGCCCTCACTGGGCCTTCTCTTCCCTTCCATCTCAGGCCTGGCCCAGTGGTTTGAGCAGCGGGACTGAAATCAGATCTGGGTTAGCTGTGAGATCTTGGGCAAGTGTTGTTCGCTCAATTTGCCCAGCTGTAAAATGGCAATAAAAATAACCTGGGTGGGGGGCCTCACGAGAATTAAGTGATTAGTGGCTGTGACATGCTTGAGAGCCTCTGATGACAGGTGCCATACAAGGTGCAGTGCTGCTCACTCTTCACTCAGACCCACTGGCTCTACAGCAGCTGCATGGTGCTTGGGCACTCCTGCTCTGGAGAAATGAATGAGGCCAGACCACTTCCTGCCAATACTCTGCCTGTCTCGAGCCCACCCCTGCTGGTGTTCAGATTGCCCAGGGCTTTAGCAGTTCAGTTAGCCCCCACCAGCCTTGCGAGTCAGGGAAGTGTTCCCCACATTTTACAGATGGGAAACTCTGGCACAGAGGGATGATGTGTTTGCCCATGGTCACGTGTGTCAACAGCAGAGTGGGAAAAGGAGCCAGATCTGACTTTCAGGCCTCAGCTTCAGCCATTATCTTGTCTCATCCTACATGCCTCATCCCAGATAACACACACAAATGGCTGAGCCTCACGGGCACAGTCACGGCACCCCAGTACCACCCTGCCAGCAATGCAACATGCCATCCGCATATGCCACAAACAGAGCACATCAGGCACAGCTGGGATTGACTGAGGTTTCATTGTTACACACAAGAATTACATTCCATGACTGGGCCCCACTTACTGCAGGGCTGCGTTTTCAACACACAACACAGGCTAAGAGCGCACACAAACGCATCAGCCATACAGTTGCCAAACACTTCTTACCCGTTACAATGTTATTTGAAATGCAGAGGACAGAATGACAGCAATAGAAGGGTGAAGAGCCCTCTGCCACAGTGCGATCTAAAGTAACCTGGAGACTGAGATCATGGAAAATGAACCATTCGTGCCCTAGTTTACCGTGACCCTCTTCCGATGGAGTTATTGTGTTTCAAACAGAATCCAAATCCTGCTTGCCTCTCCCTCCCACCCCATGCTGCTGACGAACTTCTCTGTGTGCCTTTTAGACACGTCTAGTTAGATGGACTATTTTCCCTTACCCATCCCTAGAGCCACCCCCTTTGCCCCCTCCCCCCAAAGCTGGCAATCACAAGGGCAGAATGCTGGCTTGCTCAGCAAGCTGGAATCAAAGTTTGAACCGCAAAACCCAGCAGGTGTGGGATGTGATCAGAGAGGCCCAGACAGCCTTCGCTCCATCTGCACTCCTCCCAGTCCATCTGCCCTAGCAACCTTCAGTCCATCGCAGCCGCTCATCTGTCTGCTATCCCTCTCCCCCAGGCTACAGTGCTTCTGGTTCATTTCCACTCCTGCTATGATCTATAACAAGATATGCCATAATGAGGTCTATGGAGTCAGATATTGTGATGCTTGCTGCATGCCATGGTGTGCCAGACAATGGGCTACTGTACAAACCCCAACCGTACCTGGCCCATCTCTGCGAACAGCAGCTGCTGATGGAAACTTGTTTGTCAGAGAACAAGGTCCTGGACTGCAGGTCTCCCAAGAAGTTATCTCAGAGAAAGCAGCTGCTTTATACAGGTTTCCAACCCAACACAAAGCAGGGACAGTTCGGTATTTGTATAGTGCCCAGAGGCCCTCCCTGAGGTCAGCACCCCATCGTGCGAGGTGCAACAGACACGTAGGGCACAATCCTGGTGCGTGGCTCTGCACTAAGGAAAAGCTCAGTCCGGATTCCGACTGGTTTGGTCGGCAATGCTGCAGGGAGACAACTGGGTCAGGTTCACCAGCTCCCATACGGTGGCAAGTTCCCTCTAAATCATCCCAGCCTGACCTTAAAAACCTCTGAGGAAGGAGATTCTACCACCTTTCTAGGTAACCCATTCCAGTGCTTCACCACCCTCCTAGTGAAAAAGTTTTTCCTAATATCCAACCTAAATTTCCCCCACTGCAACTTGAGACCATTACTACTTGTTCTGTCATCAGGTACCACTGAGAACAGTCTAGATCCATCCTCTTTGGAACCCCCTTTCAGGTGGTTGAAAGCAGCTATCAAATCCCCCCTCATTCTTCTTTTCTGCAGACTAAACAATCCCAGTTCCCTCAGCCTCTCCTCATAAGTCACGTGCTCCAGACCCCTAATCATTTTTGTTGCCCTCTGCTGGACTCTTTCCAATTTCTTCACATCCTTCTTGCAGTGTGGGGCCCAAAACTGGACATGGTACTCCAGATAAGGCCTCAATGTTGAATTGCACTTTATTAGTTCCCTGAGATGGAAGACCTTCCCACCGCCAAGTGGCAGGCAAAGCCAATGCCTTTAGACCACAGGGCAGGGACTTGGCCCAGTTTTTTGGACCCATAACACAAGAGAGATAGGGGATTCAGTTGGGTTAAACAAGCCGGAGCCACTCAGAATGCAGCTAAAACGAGGAATGTCCTGAGCTTGGAAAGTGCAAGGATTGCTCCTGCCAGCTTCACAGGATTAATCCAGAGTGACACTGCAGGTGGCGTTTCAGAAAGACGAGTGATTCCTTGGGGAGGGGAAGGATAGCTGGCAGCCAAACCTGAGTGCACAAAAGAATCTGCACGCTCTTTCATTTTCCAGTCGAGTGGGACTGAGCAGAAGACGGCACAAGGGTTTCAGCAGCATGTTCACAGCAAGAGCCATCAAAGGGCATCACAGCCCTTCCATGGGTCTCCACCTCACTAGCACATCTGCCTTGCCCCTGCTGCCACCCACACCCATGCAGTGATAGTCTGCTCACTGCATGTGTCCCCACACTAGCATAGTAGCTGATCCTCAGGAAGGATAGCAGCCTAGCAGAGCTACTCTTTAGCCCGGGCTGCAGTGCTGAGGGTCCCAGGTGAAAACCCCACTGATGACACATACAGGGAGGTGTGGGGGGCACGACATTGGACATTCTGTTGTTACGGTGCCAGCTGGTTAGCACCTCAGGCTCCTGTTCTCTGCTCTGGTCCTTCATCCCCTCCACAACTGCCCCACCCTAACAAGTATTCAGGAAAGAAGGGGTAAAATGCGTGATTTAACCAAGCACCCACTCCAAACAGAGGCCTCTCCCCAGAGCTGTGCAGGTTCCTTGGATGCTGGTGAGACAGCAGCAGAGGAAAAGGAAGAGGGTGAACTGTTAGAACCCCCAAAAGGGAAATGCAATGCAAGCCAGTGGGGCACCTTCTGAGATACTGGAGGCAGACGCCCGCCACAAGTCCTGCCACTAAAATGGTTAAACATGGGAACAGTGCGAGTCAATCAGCTCCCACCCCAAGCTTTGCTGCTGACTAAGGCTACATCTACACTACGGGGACTATAGCAACACAGCTCCATCACCACAGCGATGCCAGCACATACCTACAGTGTCAATATAGCCTACAGCCGGAAGGGGCTTTTCCATTGGCATAGGAACACCACCTACCCGAGTGATGGTAGCTGGCCTGATGAAAGACTGCTTCCGTCACCCCAGCTGTATCAACACCGGGGGTGCGGTCAGCACAGCTGTGGCAGTCACGAGCTCTGGAGCTATGCTGACCTAAATTTTCAGTGGAGCCCAGGTCCAAAGCCCAACTCATTGCGAGTTACAAAGCCTCCACAGCTAGTAAACCTACCCCCAGGCTACACAAAGCCGTCCCCAGCCCACGAAAACCCTAGGGACATTGCAAACTTGGTTCTTTCCCATTATAACCCACTGAGCTAACCCATGGCCTCTGCCCCAAAGCGACACACAGATACAGACCTGCCATTGCAGCAGGGGACAATCAAGAGCAGAAGTCAAGTGCTGCAACTGGCCTTTGAAACAGCCGCTTCTCCGAGGGGGATGTGGAGGGTGCCAAGCAACCACCTCCCCAGCATCCCCTAACCCCATCCTTGGCTAAAGTTAACTCAGTGTTTGTCAAACGGACCATGCAGAGCCAAGACTTTTGCTCACCCACTGGACAGGTACAGCCTGGGCAGCAATAGTGCAAGTTTCCACACCCAATGCCACCTGTCTATGGCACTACCCTCACCATAGGATCTAGGTGCCTCAGGCATAGCTAGACCACCAACTCATTTCACACAGGCCCATTTCACACCCCACATTGGCGAGAATCCAGGCAAAAGGCCCCATATCCTTCCAACTGCTCCCTCAGCCTGCTGGGCCCTTGGGGGGTCCAACTACCACAAAATCCAACCCTCCTGCCTAAGAAAAGCCTGGGGCTCTGTGAAGGCCTGCATGAGTCGGGGCTGGGGGGGCATTGCAGGGGGAAGAGGGCAATGGAAAGCCCAGAGTAACATTAGGAACAATAATTAATCCAGTTTGAAGAGAACCTGGGGCCTATTGCACCCAGGTGCTCTTCTGCCTCATTTACAATCCCAGCAGCTCCAGGGGTCGAACGACAAGCAGAGATTGCCAGTGAAGTTCTGCGTGCAAAGATGGGCCGGGGCTTTGCACCCGAACGCAAAGGGACTCATCCAGAGGCAGGACCAGCTGAACTGCAGTGCTCAGGTGCAGGGATTCCAGTGTGAGCCAGGAGCTTGAAATTGAGCCCCGGGTCCAAAACCTGAACAAAAAGACATTAAGTGTCTATCTTAGCTGTGATCTGCCGGTTCAGGACCTATGCCCACAGAGCAGCTCTGCTAAACACACAAGGGAAAATGCTCATTAGTACAGAGAGTGAAGGGACTAGCCCCAATGCACCCATGCACTGTGGAACAAAGGCAGAAGGGCAGGTGGGAGATCAGACTTGAGGGGGAGCGGGGGGGGGCAGAAGGGGATGGGCAGGCTAGAGCTCAGACCCAGGGGTGGGAGGGGGGAGAAGAGAGGGGGATGGGCAGGCCAGAGCTCAGACCCAGGGGTGGGAAGAGGCGCAAGGAGAAGGGGAGACTGGAGTTCAGACACGCACCCTTTTCTTTGGTAAATGAACGCCCGTGGTCTGGTTCATGATCACCAGGGCAGGGTAGAAGGGCAGTGCCAGGCAAAAATACCAAGCTATTCCTTTGATCTGTGCCTGGAACCAGTCAGAGCAAAGCCCGAGGACTACAGTGAAGGTGGCCAGCAGACACACAACCAGGCCACATGTGACATGGTACAGTCTCAGCCGTGCCACAGAGGAGATCCTCAGCAGCTGGGGGAAGCGCAGGCTAAGCCCACACAGAGCCTGCCCGCAGGTGGCAGCCAGAGTCAGGACACCTAGGAGGCTGTGCCAGGAAACCAAGTGCGGGAGCTCGCTCCGATTCTTGCTGGAGACGATGAAGGCCAGGCCCAGTGTGGCAGACACGACCACTAGCGTCTGCGCGGTCCAGTGCAGCCACACTTTCACCTGGCGGGAGCAGAGGCAGAAGGGTGAGTTCTCTGACGAGAAGAGCAGGATGGCTTCGGGTAGGCAGAGGCAGAACTGGGGACACAGGAGACCATTAACAACATGACGCCCGGCTGCCCCCCACCCTGCCCGGCAGGAACACTGGCCAAGGACCCTGCGTGGGGCAGCACATTAACCCAGAGACAGAAGAGCACAAGGGACCTTTAGGGGTAGAAGGAAAAGTTCATGCGTCCAGCCCTGAGCCACTCCTGTGGGTAGAGCCATGAGATCACCACCACCAGTAACAAGAGGGCTCAGTTTACGTAAAGGGGAAACAGGGAAACTTGGCCTTGTCCCTGTGAGTTAGTTCAATCCTAGCAAATCATGCACAGTCCTGCTCCCATCATCAGCGCCAGGGCTTTGCAGGGCAGGTCGACGCTGCCGCAGCGTTAGCATGTTGCATGTGGAAACTACACCCACCTCCAACCTCTTTCCAGGGGTTGTTTTGAAACTAAAAAGCCCCCTATTGCATGTTCCTGGGAACTTTCGAGACCTTCCTTCCACTCCAGCGGAGCTCAGGTGGGATACGCTCCTGCAGCCCCCATGTTTCTATTCTGTGCGGGTGGGGGGAGATAACGGTCAGAAGCAGGGCATTCCAGGCTCCAATGTGTGTCCACCTTTTATTATTATTTTTAAACCTTCAGGACATGTTGCTATTCCCTAAGGTCTGTCATGGGAAGAGGTTCCTGGGGGGTTAGAATTTGCCTTTTCATTGTTTTCATTTAGCTACGCTTTTAAAGTAGTGTAAATTGTTTGGAAAATTGTAACTGGTGGCTAGTTTATCAATCAAAATAAATAATTCTCATCTATTTCATACCTAGTGGAAACCATCTTTAACTCCTGTCAGTGTTAGAGGGTCTTGCCTCCCACTGTACATTCAGAATTCCCAGATACACACATTTCTCTTACTAACGTTCACAAGCTTTTCACTCTGCTCCAGATGAAATCCCTTCCCCCCTGAATCCTTGCTCTCAGCCATTGGCACAGCCACTTTCACTCCAAACTGACACTGAATCACATCTGGAATCAGCCATCTGCTCAGGGCTAAGAACTACTGTTTGGGGGCATCTTGCCAATCAGGAGAGCACCTATTTTAAAGATGTGGGGAATAAATTCACTGTTGACACCTGAACAGATGCTCTGGAGTCTGCGGTTCCTCTCCAACACCACATCCACCGACTGAAACACTGGAAACCAGATCTCAGGAGTGAATGGGACACACAAGTCCTCAAGAGGATAGCACTTGCTGCAATAGATCATGGGCTGAATCCGACAAGGACAAATGAGTGCATGCTGCTAAGGGTGTCTCCATCTGCAGAGTGGGACTCGGGGGCAGGGGGGGGGGGGGAGGGAAGCCAGAGCTACATGCTAACGTCTCCAAAAGCAAACCAAAGCAGCTATAAACCCGGGGACATTTCTAGTAGCTAAACACAAAAAAAAACTTACCGCTATAGACATGAAGACAGGGTGCCAAGAAAACAGACCTGGGAAGGAAAGAGTCAACACTTCGGGTTGGGGCAACACTTAGCACTAAACAGGAAATGATGCTTCATTCACTCATTCTGTACCAGAGCACTTCTTATCACCATTACCGTTCCCCTCCCCTAGCTGTGGAGCCTGATGGGGACAATCAAGCAAGGAGGGTGCACTGAACTGTCTGGTGCTCTGGTCTGAATCCTGTTTTCCTGATGGATTTGGGAAGGCACGTGGAATACAGCATTTCAGTTCTTTCTCCCCCCATCCCCATCCCCATCCCCACCCTCGGCAAGGTTTATTTCTATCCTGGGAGATAATATTCCTTCTCAGAGTTAATCAGGGGCGAGAGGAGACATGCACATGGGTAACGCTGGGACAGGAAGGGCTCTGGCCAGCCCCAGGAAGGAAAACACCCCATGTCAGAGACCTGGGACAGGGAGGATGTTCTCCACAGTAGAAGAGGGGTCCAGAAGGGGGTTGGGAACTGACTCGGTGCAGACCCCAATGCCTCAACATGGGGGCACTGTGCTATAGGAAGCAGGGTGGAGGCTTGGGAGTGGGCACTCAGTTGCTCTGCAGCCCATTTACCAGTAATAACTAAGAGGGAACCCCTGACTCTGGCCCCACGTTCCCCTCTCTCAGCCTGCTGCATCCCTACAGCCCCATCACTTCCTCTCCTGCAGCACCTTCTCTGGCCCCTGCACTCTCCATTGCCCCTCATCCAGCTTCACCCCAACACTCACCTGGGCCCACCCAGCCTCCTGCCCAGTTCATGCCTCCCCTCCCCTGGCCCCACACTGCATCCCTGCCCCTCCACAAACCCCCATCAGCCCCCTCCCCAGACCATGCCTCCCCTACCCCAGCCCTGCATCCCAGTCCTTTCCCCAGCCAGCCCCTCCTCTGACCTCCCCAGTCCTTGCCCCCTCAAGCCCCTCCCCAAACCATGCCTCCCCCACCCTAGTCCCTGCCCCCTTAACCCTTTCCCCAGCCAGCCCCTCCACTGACCTCCCCAGTCCCTGCCCCCCTCAAGCCCCTCCCCAAACTACACTC
>NC_133772.1:26617740-26637916 GCF_003597395.2 Chelonoidis abingdonii | reverse complement strand
TAGAGGGAGGAGCAGAGGGAGAGGGAGGGGTGGCTGGCAGGGGGAGGGACCAGAGGGAGGGGTGGAGCTAGAGGGAGGAGCAGAGGGAGAGGGAGGGGTGGCTGGGAGGGGGAGGGACCAGAGGGGAGATGGAGGGGTGGAGCTAGAAGGAGGAGCAGAGGAAGGAAGGGAGGGGCTAGGGCCAGGGCCAGAGGGAGGGTGGAGCTAGAGGGATCGTGGGAGGATCTGAAGGACTGAAATTAGGGTGACCAGACAGCAAATGTGAAAAATCGGGACGGGGGTGGGGGGTAATAGGAGCCTATGTAAGAAAAAGACTCAAAAATCGGCACGGTCCCTATAAAATCCAGACATCTGGTCACCCTGAAATCCTAATGGTGGAGCAAGGGTACCTTCCTCCTTTCCCCCTCCATAAGCCACTCTATTTTCTCCTAAAAGCCTTGACTCTGGACTACCTCCCTTTGGGTTCATGGGGCACAGTCCATCTTCTAGGAGGACAGTCAGCCTGGAGGCCAAAGCCCCATCACCCCTTTGGGCTGGCATCTCTCTGAGGCTGGTTCCCTGCTGTGCCAGCTGGCAGCCGACATAGGCTGGAACTCCAAAGGGGGCAACTCCATGGGCATTTGAGACCCAGGCCCACACCCCAGCAGCATGAATTCAGCCTTCCCACACAGGGACGTTGCCCAGGCCTCCTGGGCCTGCCCCATGGGCACGCTTTGCTGCCCTATGGCTAGCAGAATGAGGCTGGGGAAACTCCACGAAGGCGGCTCTGGTCACGGACACCCCTCCCACTTGGATGCTAAGGGCTTTTTCTAAACCACTGCCCTGCCTGCCCATTTCTGGGCAAGGATCAGCTGACTGCTTCCTGCAGGCCTGCTCCAGACAGGCCTTTCCTCACTCCTGCAGCAGAAGGGCTGCTGTTCTCATGCACAGGGCTGGCAGCGCTGCCTACCATTCAGGTTGCTGGACGTTTCCCATTATAAAAGCCTATTTTCAGTTGCTTATAACTTTGCCAAACTTTAACCAATTAGGCTAAAAATTTCCATGCTGGGTGTCTGCTCCAAGCTGATTTTTGTGGGGGATGATGGAGGATTTCAGCCCAAACAGTTCAGCTGCTTCTGAGATGAAGGCTAGTGAAAAATACCTTGTTTTTCCCATGTTAAAAAATTCTGGTCCTCTTTTCTTTGGAAACCTCTAGCGCCTTCCTGCTTTGGGACAGGGACTTGAAGTTTGACAGGGTGTTAGAGATGTGCCTTTTGCCATCCCTGGAGAAATCTGCCCACATTTGCCCAAGTTATGAGCATCTGAAAAATTGCGGTTTGCACTTGCTCAGCTAAAACTTCGATTTTTGCAGCTCAGTTCTCCAAAGATTCTGGCTGCACTGGGTCCACTCCAGGCTGGGCCTCACAAGCACTTTCCCTGCAAGTGCAGTTCTGGGTTGCTGTGGGTCATGCCGAGGCCCTGCCAGGGTGCCCGAACTGAGAGCAAGGAGCCTGTCTCCTGTGCTCTCAGTGACCCCTCTGGCTAGGTCCAGGCAGCCTGGAGGAGAAAGTTGCGTGATGTGAATGCAGAGGGAACGGGAGCCAGAATTGAGAGCTGGGGCTGGGGAAAGCAGATTGATGTCTATACTGTACACCAGTGTCGGCAGCATCTAGGGGACGTGTAGCAACACACTGCAGTGAAAAGCAAGCTGTGTCCACACTGCAGTGTAGTTAAACATGTTAGTGAAAGGCTGGTGGGGCAGGCAGTGGGGGAAGGCTCCAATAGCTGGGAGACAGCAGGACACGACATGGCTGAAAACAGCAGGACAGATTGGGAAGCACGGCTTGAGCCAAACAGAGACATGTATCACTGTAGTGCCCAGAAGCCCTAGTTATGGACCATTGTGCTAGGCTCTGTACAAACATTAGCTTGAGGCACCTAAGTCACGACTGCCAGGCACCCAGTCCCAGCCTGTTTAAAGTGAAAAGGGTCTCTATCCAAACCGCCTGTCTGGGCTCTCCTTGGAATGCCAGCTGAAAGAAGCCAGCCCTATCAGGGGCAGCTCTAGCTCTTTTGCCGCCCCAAGCACGGCAGGCAGGCTGCCTTTGGCGGCATGCCTGCAGGAGGTCCCCGGTCCCATGGTTTCGGCCGAATTGCTGCCGAAGGCTGGCTGACTGCCGCCCTTGCAGAGACTGGCAGGGCACCTCCCGCGGCTTTTGCTGCCCCAGGCACGCGCTTGCTGCGCTGGTGCCTGGAGCCGCCGCTGAGCCCTGGAGCCTTTCCCCAGAATCTCACCATCAAGTTACAGATCTGACATTAACCAGCTTTCTTGGAAGAGGATGAAAAAAGGCAGCTGGACAAAGGACCTGGACTGGGGGTCAGGAGCCTTGGGCCTATTCCCAGCTTTGCCACTTGGCTGCTGGATGACCTTGGGCAAGTCACTTTTACCTTCTCTGTGCCTGTTTTCCACCCCACCCTTTGTCTAGTTGAGATTGGGGCAGGGACTGTCTCCGACCACGGATTTGTACAATGCCCAGCCCGTCGGGGCCTTGAGCCATTAGCCCAATACAGCCCATTATTAAATAGACTTGGGAGGTTAGAGCAGCACAGCATTGGCCAAGCAGCAAATTCTCAGCCACACCACGACTGGCTCAAGCCACCCTTCTGGTTCTAAGGACAGTGCAAGGTAGTAATCTTCACAAACGAAGCCATGAGCTGGAGGAGAGTTAGACAAGAACATGGGTGCCAGCTCAGGGCTGACCCGTCGGGGTGGGGTATTCCTGTCTATCACACAACCACTTCACTGGGTGCCAGTCGCTGACCAGGGTTAAAACAGGAAGGGGGCACTGAGATAGAGATCGTCCCAGGCACATGAGCAGCAAAGGGAATCAGAAAAACAGAGGCCTCATGAAGTAGCCCAAGACATTGCACTAAAGGACCGGCATAAACATTGCATGATCCTGAAATAAGCCCCATTCCGAAGTAGCGAAAACGCTTGCGCCACCAAGCACAGCTTTGGGAGAAGGTAAGTGCCTAAACGTCAGGGCACTGCCAGCAGGGGGAGCCACCCATGCACCAGGAATATGTCAGGACACTAGCAGCAATGGGCAATGACATGCACACCAGGGCACGGCCTGCAGAGGGATCCACCCCCACATGTAGCTGGCTAGAAAATCCGCTTCCCGGCCCTGCCAGGAGGGGGCACCTGCCCTTCCCCCACGCTGAAAGCCACAGGCCAAACCACCCTTTCAATACTCATTTTTCTTTTTTTTAAAAAGAAACAAAAACAGCAATAATAATTCTTATAAATATCCCAGACCGGCTGTGCGGCTGCCTCCTCGGTCCAGTCCATCCACTTCAAACCTCCTCCCAGGTGTGGATCAGATTTGCGTCTGGATTCTTTTTCCCCCTTGGGATTTTGTTCGTTCGGGTTTTTTAGCAGCAACAGAACAGGAAAAGAGTCTTGAGGTATTTTTATAGAGTTTTTTTTCTTTTAAAAAAAATAATATAAAGTTATAAAAAGCAGTGGCCTCTGAATCCAACCCAGGGCCTCCCAGTCCTCAGAACCGATGGCTCCGTCTGCATCGCACAGGCACTTGCTTGTTAATGCGCTTTCGACTGCAAGGAGACAAGAGGACAGGGGGTCAGCACAGAAGAACAAAGGAGCAGAACAGACGAGTGCGGAGGGCCAATGTTCCCCCGCCGCAGGGCTCAGGGACTAGGGCGACTTGTCAGGAGCCCAAGAGCTGTGTCTGATTGGCGTCTACTTATAATAAAAGCACACTCTTGTGCTTGCAGCTGAATAGCTGAATAAGAGCTCTCAGTGCCAAAGCCCTTCAGAGAAGTGCAGCATGTCCTGTGTTGCTGGAAATGCCATCGCGTGGCCCCTGTTCAGATCTGTGACTTCCCAGCGATGTGCCCCCTCCCATAAAAACGTGATTCCCTACCCCGCAAACTTCCCCAGGGACCTGAGAATCCAGCTAGGCTCTGTCTTTGTTGCACGTCATCAGTAATAAAGGTTCGACAGGCCAAGTTAAGTGACCCCTCGTGGGATTTCACAGAGGTCACTGACTGATTCTGTTGATGCACAAAAAGGAATAGACTCTGGTGGCCTGGCTGGCCCCACAGGTCTAACAGGAATAGACTGCCCTGCAGGGCTAATGGGAGTCACAAGCAGTAGAAACGTAATGACACCAAGAAGCCAGCAGCTGTGATGAACACAGCCCGAAAGGAGGTCGGCTGAGTACAGGGGGCATGTTTCACCTTTCAGAGCAGATCAGCACATCAAAGCTCACAGCCCCTGAGAATCAGGTCAAGATCATCTCCCCATTTTACAGACGGCGAAACTGGGGCAGAGGTAGGACTCTGCGTGTCTAGGGCAGAGGTGGGAAGAGAACTGTTTCTTGGCAGAGTTCAGCAGCTGATCAGCCCTGTTCTCACTCCACAGTCCCACAGACTAGGGGGTACCTGTCATGTACCCAATCTTACACCAGCCGTGACCTACATGCCTCCTGTTAGGAGAGGCCACAATCCTTCCCAACAGCCAGCACCAGCCCAGGACCATTCTCTGCAGTGCTGCAAGCTCCAGCAAGGCAAGGCCTCTGCCTCAATTCCACAGCAAATCCTACTGGGAAAAGCATGTCCTGCTGCCTGTCCTCAGCCTGAGCCCCTGCTGGGAGGGAGCAGCTATAGGCACCACCCCCAGCCAACTCCCAACAGCGCCACCCACTGGGGATGTGACACCTCCGAAGAGTGCTTGGAATACAGACCACTTTGCACGTAACCACAGTCCTATTAACCCATCTCATGCTGGGGATCTGTACTGTCTGGTGGCCTGGGGATGAGCTGCCAGCTGGCTGGGCTTCAAGGAGCCAGCTTGCCAGGCAGTGCCCCAGGGCAGGGGCTCCCCTCCTGTGGCAGTGACTCCCTGTGTCCACTCTGCTCAGACCTCTGCAGCCTGGTCCAGCCCCGCAGGGCTCAGAAGGGCCCCGTGAACCATGGTGTCCATCTGGGAAGGCGCCACAGACCCCAGGACGCAGCCACGAGGATGGGGAGGGGGACTTTGGGAAAAGAACTGCTATGGGGTGTGGGGGACGACAAAGCAGCATGGGGAGACCCAAAGGCCCACTACATTGGTGGGCAGGGCAGGAAGATCAGCCCGTTGTGGGGGTGCATAGCAGTGGGGAGTAGTGGGGGGACACAGGTACCTTCAGTGCGTTCCGCTTCTCCTCGAAGCCCAGCGAGGCGACGGCCTTCTTCCTCCGCACAGCACAGCCTGAGTCGGAGGCGGCGGTGGGGTGCTTGGCCTTCACTGGCCTGCAGTAGGTGGCCGCGTTCTTGCGCTTCTTGGCCTCCTCGTCCGAGAGGCAGTTGGCCTGCAGCGCTTTCGGCCCGTTCACGGGGGAGCCCCGGTTCTCCAGTTGGGAGGCTTTGACTTGAGGGTGGCCGGAAGCCCTGCAGTCCAGGTGGCCGGCCCGCTTGACTCTGGAGCCTGGCGAGATGGCGCCGTTGAGGGAGGCAGTAGAGGGGGAGCCCAGGGAGGGTTTGGTCTTTGCAGGTGGGTGGGGGACCTGGCAGCCGGTCACCTTGCCCTTGCCTGGGTCCAGGAGGCAGGTCCGTTTGTACGGGGGGCCAGTGGCGGCGCCCAGAGGCTGCTTGCGCCTTCGGGCCGAGGCCTCTGGCTCCCCGCCGCCCGCCAGCTCCTTGGTTTTGGAGGATTTGCTGGCCTTGGTGGAAGGCAACTTGCTGAAGGATGGCGAGGGTGTGTTGGCCGGGAGCGGGGAGGTGATGGACTGGCTTCCGCCCGTGCAGTCTGACTGGCTGCAGGCGGCCGCGGCGTGGGGCGAGCCCAACGTGTAGCTCAGGCTGGGGTGTCCACGGCTCTCCCTGGCGGCCGTTGCTGTACAGGACAAGGAGGTCCTCCCGGGGGTGCCGTGGGGAAGGCTGCATGCCAGCAAGGAGCTGCCGATCTGGGAAGTGCTGGATGTGGAGGAACCCGGGCCGGCGGGCGATGGGGCTGGGTGCAGCTGGGGGTCGGCGGCTGGAGGGATCTTCCTGGTGAGGC
This sequence comes from Chelonoidis abingdonii, assembly GCF_003597395.2. NCBI lineage: Eukaryota > Metazoa > Chordata > Testudines > Testudinidae > Chelonoidis > Chelonoidis abingdonii. Next base: position 26,631,873 of record NC_133772.1, on the reverse strand, counting down.
CAATGAAACAGAATCAGAAAGGTGGGGGGAGGGGCTGCTGCTTATTTAAACGACACCCCACAAATCCCGCCCCCAGCCTCTCCCCCATCTGATCCCAGGCTGTCCCCCACCCATCTCTCCCACCTGCCCTTCCCTCATCTGTTCCAGGCCATGTCCCTGCATCCCCAGCCCCTGCCCTTCCTCCATCTGATCTCCAGCACCTGCCAGCCCCCTACCACATCTGATCCCAGGCACTCTCCCAGCACTCTCCACCCCCCTGCCCTGCCCCTATCCAATCACTGGCCTCTCCCACATCCAATCCTTGGCATTCTCCCCCCATACCCGATCCACCTGCCCTTCTCCAATCCAATCCCGGGCTGTCTCCAAACCCTGCCAGCCTCCTCACCCATCAGATCCCAGGTTGCCTCCCCCATGCCCCACCCACCTGCCCTTCCCCCATCCAACCCCAGGCTGTCACCTCTCCCATCTGATCCCAGGCCATGTCCCACCTCTCCCCTGAACCCATCGCCCTTCCAATCCCGAGAAGCCTCCTCCTCTAGTCCCCACCCATCTCCTCCCTACTCTGACCCCGTCAGAGCTCTTTCCTCCCCCTCTGACCCCCGGCTGTCTCTCCCATGCGCCTCTCTATCAGGGCTGTGCATCAAGCCCTGTGCTCCAGCCCCACTTGCTTGAGAAAGCCGGGACTTAGCATCACTGCAGGTGGTGGGGATTTGGGGGTGTGGGGTAGGAACTGGCCAAGGAGGTGTTAACCAGCCCGATAAATGTTAATAGGAATTATTTACGTTTCTGGCAAAGCACTTTATAGGGACTCTGCACTTAATATTCCCTGCTGCTGAGATCTCAAAGCACATTCAGAACGCTAGTCCAGCCTCAGCTCCCACACCAGACTGGGGATGTCACGCCTGTTATACAGATGGGGAAATTGAGGCACAAAGCAGTAAAGAGGCTGGCTCAGGTCACTCAGTAAGTCAGTTACTGAGCTACAAATAGAACACAGGTGTCCTGGCTCCCCAGTGCCTATTGTAATCTCTTAATATGCTACCACTCTATTTGGGGTTCTGCTCACAATGGCCATCCTCTCTCACTCCCTCAGATGCCCTGAAGGGCATGGAGGGATCCCACCTGCCGCTCCCACTGCAGGCAGAAGGGAAGAGGGGCAGGGGCAGGCATTACCGTACAGACTGAAATAGAAGCCACCCTCTAAACTTAGCAACGCTGAAAGGAACAAAAGTGATTGACACATCAGCTGAACTCCCTTCCTGAAAACTGCCTCCTCAGTGCTTCCTTGGGTCCCCCAAGGCTTCCTCTGCAGCCTGCCACAGCTCCCCTGGCCTGGGTTACAATAACGGGGTCATTACACCCCCTCGTGCACGTAGGGTGAGTTTCCCCCATGAACAGCTGGAGATCTTACCATGCGTTTTCTCTGCCCACACTGCATGGGCTTCCCAACAGAGTGAAGGCCAATCACATCCAATGCAACCCCAGCACTAGGCCGAGGATGGGAGGCAGACGTGCTAATATTCACCCCACCCTCTGGAAGCTGACTAAGGAGGGGAGTGGCTGGACTGGGAAATGCCAACTGTCCAGCTCAGTGCTCAGCTGTCCCCACCACAAGAGAAGGCAACCCCCACAGGAACTGAGCAGGGGCAGATGCCACTCAGGCAGTCTCTCATCTCTGCATGTGAGCTGGGAACGATTTCCTCCCACATTCCCAAGCACCCCACTCCCACTGCCTGGGCCAGGCGTAGACACACTTGCCCCACCCTGGTCCAGGCGCTGCCTCCCCCAGTGGGACACTCACTTCCACATGTGTGAGCTGAGGTGTCTCTCCAGCATGGAGCTGAGGGCTGAGCAGAACCGGTCCAGCCGTCGGTTGAACACGTAACACCCAGGGCTGACCAAGCGGCTTCCGAAGGTGCAGAACTGATTGAGATTAAGAGAGAAGGGGGAAACAGCCATCAGGGAGGCTGAAACCCCTGTAGACCACATAGCAGCCCCCTGCCGTTGGTCAGGAGCCCAGCCCATAGCATGGCAGAGGGGATGGACTGTCCTCTGAGTCCTCAACCCCCCATCTCCTTCCCTGCCCCAAACGTGGCAACTCTGCATGGGTACCAGCTGGACTGTGAGATCCAAGTTCCTCTGTGGGAGCAGGATGCTGACAAACTGGCCTGAGAATCACTGGACAGATCATTGTCCCCAGTGCCACTGCGGCACTGGTCTCTGCACAGAGAGGGGCAGAGACCCACCCCACCTCACGTAAAGCACTCACCGCCTGAGGCCGTGGTGGCCGTGTTGCATAATGACAGTCCAGCCTGTGGGATTCCTCAGCCATGTCATCCTCGCTCTCGTCGCTCGATACCCGGCTACTACCCTTGGGCACGGGAAAGGGGTAGAACCCGGGGTCTCTGTCGCCACAGGTCGTGTATGGCTCCTCTGGGTCGCTCTCTGAGGAAACCCTGGACCTGAACCCAATGAGAGGCAGAAGAGTGTGAGCTGCCGTTGCTGGGGGCCTTCAGGTTAAAGCTGCAGAGGGATGGGGTTAGGCCAGGGGGGATCTATGTGCCAGAGGCACTGCTGGAAAGGGCAGACGGTCCCCACTGGGGCCTGGTTCTGCTAGGATCCCTGCACGGGGAAGGTGCAAGAGGCCAGCCCCAGAAAGGCACCTGCACAGCACCCCCTCCTATGCTAGGGCGGGTGCATCTGCCCAGACTGACACACACAGGTGGTAGCTGGAGGCAAACCCGAGGTTCCCTGCTGCTGCGTTACCTGGGAAGTGCACAGTGGGAGTGGGGCTGCTTTGCTCGGCAAGGGGAAGTGCTGGGTAGAACCAAGGAGGTCTGCGCCCCGGAGGAGGCTTCCTGTGAGAGTCGGTCGGGGAGCGCTTCCTTCCTCACTGGGCTCTTCTCCTTGGGGGACTCCCCCTTCCTGGAACTGGCCTTCAGCTCTGCCACCAAGACGTCAAAGTCCTTCGCCCGGCCCTGCACCTCACGGCGCTGGTGCACGGAGTGAATCTGTGACAAGGGCAGGAGGGGAGAGCGTCACAGCCCCGGCTCACCACAGGATGCCATCAGATCTCCATGGGGACCCCCCCCCCCGTGCCTAGAGGCTCGCAGGAGCTACAGACCCTCTTACTAATTCAGCTAGTGGAGATTCTCCTGGGCCTCCCAAGCCTGTGTTTGGAACAGAGGCCCGAGGCTCCACGTTTCCCTGACTGCATGCATGCCGCTGAGCCATGAGATGAAGCGATGTCTCTAATCCATGGGGGCCTCCTGGAGCCAGTCAGCGCTACATCTCCCGCCCCCTTCTCCTCCAACGGGCTAGAGCAGTGGCTCTCAACCCTTGGCCCGTGGGCTGCTTGCACCCCTGTCAGCGCACAGCTGTGGCCCATGTAACATCCTCAGGGCCGTACAGGTAGTATATATATTGTGTGGATGTGGCCCACATAACACAGACAGCTGCATGTGCGGCCCACAATGATAAATAGGTTCAGAACCATTGGATTAGACCTTCACAAAGTGGCACTTTGTAGCCATGCAACAGCAAACGCTTCTCTTCCTCAGTGGGCGCTTCTCTTCCCCAGAGGGCAGGTCAGTCTGCAGCCTCCTGCAGAGCCCTTCAACCTCCAGCTGGGTTGTATGGGGACCTGAACTCACCCCGCCTCCTACTGTTCTACCAGAAAACCATCTCACACATGCCAGTACCTTGCAAGTCAGCAGCCGGGTGCAGATCTTTTTGGTGTCAGGATTCACAACTCCACACTGCCTGTTCAAATCACACTCCTTCCCTGCAGGGCAGAAAAACAGAGCTGAGACGCATGAGGTAAAAGCAGCAGTTACTGGGCACGGTGACAGAGCCTGGCTGGATCCCATGAGCTCACCCTGCTCTTTAGAGTCTTTGCCAAACTTCCTAAGATCCCTGTGTTTGGCCTGGAGCTTTGGTTGACTGTTGGAACAGGCTTTTGTGCCGGGAGGTTCTCGCCATTTCAAAAGGGAAAATCTTGCTTCTTGCCTCTATTTTCATGCTCTTTGCCATGGGGCGGAGCTCAGATACAACTGCAGCAGGGGCTATACAAAACCTTCCCCTTGAGAAATGAGGCCCAGTCCTTAGGATCTGTTATTACAAAGCAAGGTGGAGTTTGGGGCTTATTGAACGGGGCATGAATGGAAAGCTTTTCATGGGCTTCCAGGGTGGACTGAAATGCCCCGAACCCCAACTACAGCAGAGTTGGGCGAGTGCAGGAGATGCAAAGACACGTAACAGGATCTCTGAACACTGCGAACAGCTCCTTCAGCCTCACAAGCTCCAGTGTTAGTCTCACTGTCCAGATGGGGAAACGGAGGCACTGAGCATTTAAGTGACTCACCCAAGTCTGCATGGTGGGTCAGTGGCAGGGGACTGGGACACAGATGGCCTGAGTCCCAGTTCTAGGTTTGAGGCACTGGCCCAGGCTCTCTGTCATGGGACCCAGCAGACAGCCCTCTAGCTGCATGCGGCTCTTTAGGGCTATACAGGCACTAGAAGAGTCCCAGAATCTGGCTGGTGGCCTTCTCACTCTTCCTGGGCTCCAACCAGGGGAGTGCTCCTTGGGCTGGGAAGGGAGAGGCTCAGCTGGTGTGTGTATGGCAGGAGAGAAAAGGAGATGCCAAAATCCCTGCCCATGGGGCAGAGAAGAGCCCACCTCCCACACCTCCCCGCTCAAGGAGAGAGGCTGCATTGAGCCACTAAGCGATCACGGCTGGCAGCCAGCGCTGAGCCACGCAGCTGCATCATCGCACAGGACTGCTGAGTCGCCACCACCTAACCGCCCTGTCCAGCTGTCACCTTGGCCTGATTCAGCATCACCCCCACTGGGCAGCGAAGGAGGAACAGCAGGACTCACGCGCCATCTTCTTGTGGGATTTGGGAGGCGGTTTGCTGGCGCCCGGCTCCTTCTCCCCTGAGGCAGGGGTGCTCTCTGGTTTCCTGTCCAGACCATCGGCGGGCACAACAGAGTCGCCTCCTGCCTTGGCTGGCACAAGTGGCTCTTTGGGCGACACTGCCAGGGACAGCTTCCCCATGGGCTCTTTGGAGCTGGCAGGCGGCTGCCCGGGGACAGAAGCAGCAGCAGCCTTCGGGGGCACCTTGATGCCGTGTCCATCCGGCTTGGGAAGGCTGGAAATCTTCTCCAGATTCACCACCGGCATGAACAAACTGGAAGGAGAAGGGACAGGATCCGAGAGCTCAGCCAGGGAATGAGCTAGTGACGGCTGCTAACCTCCCTAGCAGCAGAGGGCGACTGAGGCCCGTCTGGGCCAGGTCCCAGCCCCTGAGCCACATCCTGGGGCAGGTGCTCTGGGCTTGTGAGACCTGGACTCTGGGCTACCCTTCTGAGCCCCTGGACTGGGCCTGCTGCCCACCAGTCTTGTGGGGGCGTATGCTCCGGCCTGCCACGGACCTTGGGCTACCCCTGTGTCGCACGCAGACGCCAGTCCAACCAGCCGCGGTGACTGGGCTGAATGGGAGGTGCAAGCACTGGCAGGGGCTGGGGCTGGCTGAGCTAGTCCAGGGCTCTCATTCCCCTGCCCCTCCTCGGAGGGGCCCATTGCGCTGGGTCTGCCATCCTTCCTGAGCACAGTCCTGATGAGCAAGCCCCGGCACGCACAGAGGGAGACGACACTCTGCTCTGGAAACGCCTCCATCCACTGAGGTCCAGGCACCCGGGGGCAAAGGCACAGTCTCCATTGAGACCCTGCCATACAGCCAGAGCAGCGCATCTCGCAAGCCCAACTCCCCATGTCAGAGCCAGCTGGGGTTTCCCTGTGGCCCCTCCCCCCTTGTCAGAGTTCAGTGGGGCTCCCTCAACCCCCTCCATCCATATCAGAGTGGGGTTCTCTGTCCCTCGGTTTATGAGCAGGGGGTGGTTTCCCCTACTGCCCCTTCTCCCACGTCTCTCTCCATCGTCCCCCTTCCTCCTCCCTGCACAAGAGAGCAGGGTCCCCTCCCCAGAGTGGGGCTGCCCCCCAACCCCTCTCACATCAGAGGAGCACAGGCTCACCTACACTCACATGACAGTGGAGCCAGGCTCCCCTCAACCCCTCTGTGTCGAGCTCACCTCACCCCCCACGTGAGTGCAGGCTCCCCCTTTGTCCCGTCCCACTCACCAGAGGTTGTCTTTCTGCGCCTTGTCTGGCCTCTCAGGCGGGTGCTGGGCCCGGCTGCGGGAGCTCTGCGACTTCTCTCGCGAGGCCTTGGCGCTGCTGTGGCCCCCGCAGGCAGGGGGCTGCCCGTTGACCCCATGGCACTTCTGGGCATTGGCAGACGCCTGCGCCCGGGCGTAGAGCTTGCTGAGAGGTCCGTGACGTCTTTCTGCGGGGGAGGGGGAGGCCTTGTCAGTGACATGCGCACATGAGGCCCTGCCCATCAGAGGAGGGGGACAGCCCACACTGCTCTCCAATGCCCCGGGGGAAAGGCACCAAGGGCCGCCTGAGTCTGCAGCCAGGCCAGCCCCACAGGAACGGCCCCGTTCATCTCAGTGTGTTGTTCACTCTGAAGGCTAATGACAACAACTGAAATAGCAACAGTGATCTCACTGCTGATCATTTTAACAGAACCATCCAGCTGGCCTGGGGTGGAGCCTGGGCAACGCCACTTTTCCCATCTCCAGCCTGCTTGTCTGAATTTAGCGGCAGTGCTGGCTAAGAACCCAGGAGTCCTGGCTCCTGGGCCTGTACTCAGCCCAACAGGCAACCCCCTCACTCTAGCAGCCTGAGCTGCCTTGTACATCACCTTTGCTTGCAAAACCCTGTGTTTGGGAGCCGGCCCAACAGACCCCAGCGGGTCCAACACGTGCCAACAGCTATCAGACCCTTCGACACCCCAGTGCAGTGGCAGGGTCCCGAACAGGCTGCTCCACTCCACCTCCCTGCAGGCCCCTGGAGAACCATGCCCAGCACCAGAACCTGGGAGCCACCCAACCAGGCCAGGCAGAGCATCCAGGCACTCCTTGCTCTGCCCACCCCAGGAACATGGCTCTCTATGCTGCTCTTCCCTGTCCAGCCCCGCCACCGGTCCTTTCCAGGATGCCAGAATTAGCTCTTCCACACTCTCTCGCCTTGCCACTGATTGCCAGGGGCCTCCCAGCAGCAGGCAGCTCCTGCTGTGGAGGAGAGGGTGGGATTGTGCCAGGTGTGGGGGGACAGAGAATGATGGCTGGGATGGGAAACAAGCTGCCAACTCGTAGCTCAGGGATGCTTTTTGAAGGTCCCCCTAAGAAAGCGTTTCCCAGATGGTGGGTCCTGACCCACTGGGGAGTCATGGGAAGGATCTAAGTGGGTTTCCAGGCCCTAGGCAAACATACACTTCTTCCAGCCCAGAGAGCAAGCCCGCCCCACACTCTCCCCATAGCGGCAGCTCCTGTCCCGTGGGGCCAGGTCTGGCTCGCCACAGGCATTGCAGACTGGCACAGGGGGTCACAGCGTCACTCAGGTTTGGCCCGGCTGCCCCTCTCTCGTGGGCGTGCGCCAGTTCACAATGTCACTCACTCAAATGTGACCTGGCCACCCCACATCATGATGGCCAGGCCACACCTGCGTGGCGTTGCGACCCCCTACACCCAATCACGATGCTCAGAGCAGGGAGCCAGGCCCAGCCCCACAACAGTGAGTGCGGGGGGCTTCTCTCCTAGACCTTCACCCCCTGGGGCTGCCCCTCTGCACCAGGCAGCATTAGGGCTGCAGGGCCAGGGCGAAGGGCGCGTACAAGTCACATCAAAAAACAAGACCAAGTGCAGCTCGTGGGTAGCCTGGGTGGCCTGCGGCTTCCTGCACAGCCCCACGCTGCTGCCTCTGCAGCATTTCTCTCCCCATTGCAGACAAAAGAGGCAGAGCCTTCCCTCTGGACCCCTGCGCCCCAAGCTCAATCTCGAACACAGCAGCTGTGGCCGGGACACCAGCAGAATTGTCATTCCAGAGCCGCTCTGAGGTTGGTGCCTGAGGGCCCAGAGAACGTAGGGGAGGAGAACAGAACCAGGTTCCCATTCCCGGCCGGCCGCAGAAGGGGCCCGGCTGCTAACCTCACCCTGGACAGTCAATCGGCTTACCGCAGTGCTTCTGAAAGGCTTGAGGCTTGACCACTTGGCTACAGTGGTTACACACCACCAGGTAGAACTCGTCGTGGGCTGGGCAGTGCCCAAAGATAGACATGTCTGCCAGGGCAAGAGACAGTGGTAAGGGAGAGGCCACAAAGGGCCCCTGCAGCCTGGTGGGGCTGTGGCTGCCCAGGCCAAGAGACACGCCTAAGGAAACCCATCTTTTGTACCCAATGCGAATGGACAGTCATGTCCTCGCTCCCCAAAGAGAGACTACAGGGGCTCCAGCTCAAACCCAGCATAGCTCAGCCCTGCTGCCAGCCAACGGCCGTTCACAGCCTGTGTGAAATGAGCATGGTGGGTCTCAGATCTCACTAGACACAGGACAGCTGCCGCCGCCACCACAAGTAGAGGCCAAAGGTCAAATGGGTCATGGAGTCTGACATCCCCACTCAGCCCTGGAGAAGGCCCCTCAGGGCAAGGCTGGCATGGAGGAGGGGCAGTTGCCACCCATGCGGATGCTGGGGCTACGGGCACCTTGGTGTCCGGTTTATGGGTGCGCTGCACAGACGATCCAGAGACAAGGGCCTCACCAGGGGCTCCAAAACCTCGCATCCCAAGCCTTAAACTGGGGGACAGCCTGTGGCCCTCACGCTGCCCCCGCCCCGAGTGTGACTGGGTCAAAGGGACTGACTTAGGGCTATATGGTATGCTAGGTTTCTGGGATTCATCCACTTGGATCGCAGGGCTGCCTCGTGTGAGGCTCGGGGGGATTACAGAGCACTGGGCCGGCTTTCAATGTCTGCGGGAGCCTCCCTTGCAGCAAGCAAGACCGAGGCCCTGCGCTGCCAGCTGAAGCTGGGAAACAGTCAGGCCAGGAATGCTGGAGCTACATCAACCTTGCAAGGGATGTGGGGGTCCCCAAAGAGCATAGCCCTCACCAACCACATTCTGTGCTTGGGCTCCAGGCCAGCTCTGCAGAGCTCCACAGTGCGCAAGGCCAGAGAGGCACAGCCTGGGTTGAAGTCTGCCCCGCGTTTGCTCTATGCACTGAAGCCCATTTCCACCCAAAGGGGACGTGGTTTGCACAGCCAAGAGGAGCTGTTGCAGCTAGGAGCAGGAGTAGATCCTGCTGCGTCGGCTATTTAGCAGCTCTCTCCTCTGAGAGGGCCGGACAGCGTCGGACCGGTCTGTACGGCCCAGGCAAAGAGAAATGATGCTGACAGCCTCAACCCATGAGCAGGGCCACAAAGTTTCCTGCTGATGCCAAATTCACAACAGCTCCTGTGCTAACCATCCCCCACCCCCGGCGTCACAGATAACAAGAGCCTTGGCCAAAGGAACAGATCATGCCCACTACAGAATCAGGCAGCTCTCTGAGCTGGAAGGAGCTGGATGAGCTCTTACCTTCCTTAATGAGTGTCATCGCATCTACTTTCTTGCTGCCATTCTTGCTGCTCTCCTCCACCTCAGACCCTGCTAGAGAAAATCAGCCCCATCAGCAACAGTCAGGACTCTTCCCTGAACCCCATAGCCCTCTAACCCAGAAACCGAGAGAGTCTGCTCCCTACAGGCTGGGGGGCGGGGAGGGCATTAATTGTTTGCAAAGTGGGAGGATGGCAGGTCGCCAAACTGCCAACAGACTGAGAAGCCCTAAGAATCAGTCAGTTAACAAAGTGCAGGGCCTTGGTCTCGGGGAATCTCCTGCATGGCCTCCTTGAATCAAGCAGGACATGCAAACAGCACCATCAGTGGATCATTTGCCACATGACAGGTGGGGATGGAACCAGGATGCGGCCCTGGGGCAGAGAAGGGGTCTTTGTCTGGGTCTGTGAAAGGCCTTTAGCGCAGCTCCTTTCCCTGTAAACCATGACAACCTCTCTGCTCACCCTAGTGGATCCTGCAGGACTCAAGGTCAGGGGCGGCTCCAGGCCCCAGCACGCCAAGTGCGTGCCTGGCGCGGCAAGACATGGGGGGTGCTCTGCCGGTCGCTGCGAGCACAGCAGGCAGGTTGCCTTCGGCGGCACGCCTGCGGAGGGTCCGCGGGTCCCGTGGCTTCAGCGGACCTCCCGCAGGCGTGCTGCCAAATCCGCGGGACCGGCTGAATCCGTGGGACCAGAGATCACCCGCAGGCGTGTTGCTGAAGGCAGCCTGCCTGCCATGCTTGGGGCGGCAAAATGCCTAGAGCCGCCCCTGCTCAAGGTTGTCTACATGGGGAAGTTATTCCAAGGGCAGTACTATTCCGGAAGAGCTCCCTTTGGGGACACTCTTATTCCGACTTTTTCCAGGTTGCTAGAACTCACTTCTGGAGGGCTCGTTCTTTCCCGGCTGACCATCTCGGCAGCCAATGTGCTCAGCCAGGGCAGCTGGAAATCGGAGTCACTAATCTGTCCCCAGCATCATTCTCCAGAGCTTAGCCCAGACCTGCTCAAAGAGTCCCGAGCTCTGGGACTGCCCCCACCACCCCTGGGACATGATCCCCCAGCCAAGTGGATCTGCGGGGGGGGGGGGGGGGGCAGCAGATTCCATGTGTTGGGACATTTTCATTTCCTTGAGCTCACAGATTCCAAGGCCAGAAGCGAGCATGTGACAATCCAGCCTGACATCCAGCACAGTGCAGGCCAGAGACCTGCCCCCAAACCACCCCTACAGCAGAGAGCCATCCTGTCTTGATTTCCAAATTGCCAGTGATGGAGAACCCACCCTGACCCTTGGTATCACACCCAGTTCTACCCCTGTGCACCAAGGGACGGGGGCAATGGGCAGCAGCCACAAAGGAAAGGTAAATGGATAGGGGCCAGCAGCTTGGAAGGAAGGCGGAGAGGATCAGAGGGAGAACAGCAGAGAGAGGAGACATGTCTCCTGGGCACGAGTAGCGTCCCACCACTCCCTCCTCCCCCCCATGAACACCTTGGGGTTGTGCCACAGACCAGCCGCTTGAGCAGCGTGACCCCCACCCTGCCACACCCAGGCGCTGCACACCCAACGGGGTGCCAGGGGCAAACCACGCCAGCTCCAGGATTCCAAACATCCCTTCGAATCAGCCTCATGGTGCTGTCTGAACGCCACCTGCAAGCAGGGCTGGCTGGAAATTTCTCGTGGAGGAGGGAGCTGGGGCTAATTTAAATTCTTTAGGGGCGGAAAGAGAATCCACTGTGGACGTACATGTTGGAGCTGATGCAACTGGTTATTGCAGCTCCAAAACTGGTGGTGGTGCGGCTAAAGCATCAGACTGAGACTCGGGAGATCTGGGTCACTCCGCTGCTCCCCAAAGACTCCCTGTGTGATTCTGAGCGAGTCACATAATCTCTCCATGCCTCCGTTCCCCCCATGAGATGAGGCAGACAGTTCTTCCAGTCTCCTATCCTTTGTCTAGTTGGGCTAGGTTAGCTGTACCTGTGTCAGGGCAAGAACTGCCTCTTAGTGTATATCCAGGCAGCCCCCAAGGTCCTGACCACCTCTGGGCCTCTACATGTTACACACAAACAACAGGATTCACAACCCTCTCCTCCCCACTGTGCCCTTCTCTGGCGCTTTTCACCCAGGCATCCCCACACAACAAAACTTCAGCAAGCCCCATGGGAAACTGGGCCTGAAGAGGCTAACCTGCCTATTATCACACAACAGCAGAGCCAGGTTCACAAGTCCTGACATTCAGGGCCTTTCTTTCTTCACTCCACTATGCTCTCTCTGCATCCAATAGCCAGACACCACAGCCTGCACTCGCCTGGGCAGGACGCACCCACTGTAGACAGAGCTCAAAACATGGACCGACTCTCATAAACCAGTGGTTTGCAGGCTGAGGCTGCGTTCTGATGCAGGCATCAATGAGGCAATAAAGCATTCGCCCTTCTCCTGGCGCTGTCATTTCTTTCTGGCACTAAACCCAGCCGATGCTTTTTAAAAAGTAGATTTGAAAATGATCCTAGAAATTAAAGCCAACCAGGGCAAATCCATGGCCCAATCTCAGGGGAAAATGCCAACAGGCTCTCAGCAAGGAACAGCCTTGGAGAAGGGAAACTGCATATTTTTATAAAGCAACAACTTGCAAAAAGTTGCATGGATGTCAAACGCCACAGTGTGAGTTAGTTCAGGCCAGCCAGGACAAACCCACTACGGGGAGATTCCTGCACTGCACCCAGCGGGAGGAGAGATTAGATAAAAACTAACAAGGCTTTCTCCAGCTCTCACTGCTGTACCATTTTCAGTCTACAAGCAAAGAACTTAGCCGACAGCATGAACTTGTCTGTAAAGGGAATTTGCTTCACAGCCCAGCAATAAATCCCTGAAAACACAGGAGTCATTATGCAAACTCTGCCGGAGCCCTAAGTAGATCAGGAAGCACGATGCTCTGACTACATCTAGTGCAAGGGAAAGATAATGGAGGGGGAAGGGACACTGCTCCACAGTGTAAGAAGCGTCACCAGGGACAGCTCCACCAGCCTCCGCTCCCCCACTTCCAGGGCCTTTCCAGAGTCCAGCATCAGACTGTGCTGGAGAAATCAAATGATCCCCCCCAAAATGCTAATGCTTCTGGACAATTCCTGGGATTTCAAGGGCAAAAGTCTCAAGAGACAGCTATCAGCTCCATCCCCCTGGGGAAAGAGGGCAGAGGACGGGAGCGAGGGGTGTGAGCAACATGGGAGTGAAGAGCAGCATGGGAGGAAAGAGGGCTCAGAGGGATGGTGAAGTGGCTGAAGCAAGCGGAACAGAGGCAGGATGCAGGGGTTGAGAGTGCAGAGATCCAGGCGTAGCAGAGTAGGGGTGGGAGCAGGATGGGCAGGGGAATGGCAGGAGATCAGACTTGGTAAGGCTCAGGGACCAGGTTCAGGGAGGGCAAAGGTCAGGATCCTGGTGCAAGGGGAACATGATCAAGTTCAGGTCTGCAGGGGAATCCAGTGGAGGAGAGGATCCCGGGAGGGTCAGATCAAAGGACCGTGAGAGACTCTGGGGTTGGGTCAGGAGATCAGTTTCAGGGCACATCATGTTGGGGGTTCAAAGGTCAGGGATAATGAGGGGAGTCAGGGAAAAATCAGGGCGCATGGGATGGAGGAATACCAGATTTAGGGACTAAAGTGAAAAGTTCAGGGGGTGACAGGGCAGGAAGAGGAGACATCAGAAGCAAGGAGTCATGAGGGCATGAGTTTGTGAGGAATCAAGGCCGGTGTGGGGTCACAAGTGTTGGGTGCAAGGGACAGCTGGGCAATCGGAGGACAGGCATCACAGAGTGCAGAGGATCGAGGGGCTAGGGAACTGAGGACAAATATCATGGTGGGATCTGCTAGGCAGGAAATGGTGAAAAGGATCTCCGTGCATCTGAAGAAGTGGGTTTTTCTACACACGAAAGCTTATGCCCCAATGAATCTGTTAGTTTTTAATGTGCCACCGGACTCCTCACTGTTTTTACGGGTCACAGAATGAATCTGCTTTCAGAGGCTACAGAGAAGGTCACGCAAGTAGGGATCACAGAGAGCATCCAGTGGGATCAGGAATCTATGTGGTCAGGATCCAGAGAAAGGATCAGGGCTCTCAAGGATAATAGCAGGATTTAGTGGATCAAGATTCAGGGATCCTGGGGGATCCTGTGAGGTCTGGGATCAGGGGATGCCCAGGATGCACATAAGGGATCAAAGGGGATCCAGCAGGGTTAGGGATCACAGCATGCACATAACAGATCTCACACATCATGCTAAGCACATACAAAATGGATCAGTGATGGCAGGAGATCCAGTGGGGTCAGGAAATGACACATGCTCAGAACATACATAATGGATCATGGGTGATCTGTGGGGTCAAGGATGACGGGATGCTTTGGACATACACACATGGGATCACAGGGGATCCGGTGCTGTTGGGGGTTGCAGCTGATCCACAGGAGATCCAGTGGGGTCCGGGGATCGCGGGATGCCCAGCATCTCATAAGGGATCCGAGGAATCCCACGAACTCAGGAACCAGGGTGCTGGGGATCGGGGAAACCCGGCGGCGCTAGGACCCGGCGGCGCACCAGGCGCGGCCGGCGCTAGGACCCCGCGGCTCCTTTGTTCGGGGCCGGCGGCGGGCGGGGGTG
>NC_133772.1:26581823-26617473 GCF_003597395.2 Chelonoidis abingdonii | reverse complement strand
AGGCGCGCCGCGCACCCTGGGAAGTGTAGTCCTCTGCGCCCGGGGCAGGCGGGCATGGCCCCGAAGGGGGAGAGCGGCTGTGCGCAGGCGCGCAGCTGCGGGCGCCACACAGCCGCCCCCCCGCGGACGTTGGGGTATGCTGGCCGCGGGGCTGGGACAGCTGGGTTTTCTCGATGCCCTGCGGGCACTGGGAGCCGGGACGCCTGGGGTCTCTCTCTGCCCTCTGGGGGAGAGGCACTGGGAGCCCGGATGCCTGGGTTCTGTTTAGAGGTGACCAGATAGCAAGTCTGAAAAATCAAGGCAGGGGCTGGGGAGTGGGGGAAACAGGCGCATGTATAAGGAAAAGCCCCGAATATTGAGACTGTCCCTATAAAATCAGGACAGCTGGTCACCCTATCCTGTGTCCAACTCTACCTGGGCTCCCTGCACTGGAGGGAGTTTCACCTTCAACATTTCTACAGCACAAAAGTTATCTGGGGAGTCGTAATAGCCTCTGGGGTTTCCATAGGGCCTTACATAGCACAAGGATTGCTAATGCTGTACAGACCTTCTACTGCGGGAGAAGGAGTGATTCCTCACCTGTCTCTGAAGTGCAGGGGGTTATGGCACAGATAGGGTGACCAAATATCCTGATTTTATAGGGACAGTCCCAATTTTGGGATCTTTTTCTTATCCTATTACTCCCCACCCCCATCCCGATTTTTCACATTTGCTGTCTGGTCGCCCTAGGCACAGAGCACAGCAGCTGTCTAACACTGCACAGCATCACATAAGAATGGCTAGAGTGGGTCAGATCAATGGCCCATCTGGCCCAGTATCTATCTAGCTCTTTTCTGAATGCAGTTATACTTTTGGCCTTGTTAACATCCCCTGGCAAGGAGTTCCACAGGTTGTCTGTGTTGTGTGAAAAAGTGCTTCCTTCTGTTTGTTTTAAACCTCCTGCCTATGAATTTCATTGGGTGACCCCTGGTTCTTGTGTTATGAGCAATAAATAACACTTCCCTGTTTACTTTCTCCACACCAGTGATGATTTTATAGATTTCTATCATATCCCCCCTTAGTCGTCTCTTTTCCAAACTGAACGGTACCAGTCATTTTAATCTTGCCTCATATGGAAGCTGTTTTCCACATCTCTAATCATTTTTGTCGCTGTTCTCTGTACTTTTCCCAGTTCTAATATACCCTTTTTGAGATGGGGTGATCAGAACTGCATGCACTATTCAACGTTTGGGAGTACCATGGATTTATATAGTGACATGATATTTACTATCTTGATATTAGAGCCCTACCAAATTCATGGCCATGAAAAATGTCACGGACCATGAAATCTGTATAATACAGGATAAAACTACACAAAAGACCAGATTTCATGGGGGAGAACAGCATCTCAGATTGGGGGTCCTGACCCAAAAGGGAGTTGTGGGGGGCTCACAGGGTTATTTTAGGGGGGCCATGGTATTGCCACCCTACTTCTGCACTGCCTTCAGAGCTGGGCAGCTGGAAAGCAGCGGCTGTTGTCCGGGAGTCCAGCTCTGAAGGCAGCACCCTGCCAGCAGCAGCGCAGAAGTAAGGGTGGCAATACCATACCATGCCATTCTTACTTCTGCACTGCTCCTGGCAGTAGCTCTGCCTTCAGAGCTGGGCTCCCAGACAACAGCCGCTGCTTTCCAGCCACTCAGCTCTGAAGGCAGCGCTGCCACCAGCAGCAGTGTAGTAAGGGTAGCAGTACCACAACCCCCCAACAATAACCTTGTGACCCACTCCCAAACACACAACTCTTTTTTGGGTCAGGACCTCTACAATTACAACACCGTGAAATTTCAGATTTAAATATCTGAAATCATGAAATTTATGATTTTTAAAATCCGATGACTGTGAAATTGACCAAAATGGACCATGAATTTGGTAGGGCCCTATTTATTATCTATCCCTTTCCTGCTTCTGTTCACTTTTTTGACTGCCACTGCACACTGAGTGGATGTTTTCAGAGAACTATCCATGATGATGCCGAGATTTCTTTCTTGGGTGGTAACAGTTAATTTAGACCCCATCATTTTATATGTATAGTTAGGATTATGGTTTCCAATGTGCATTACTTTGTATTCATCAACACTGAATTTCATCTGCCATTTTCTTGCCCAGTTTTGTGAGATCTCTTTGTAACTCTTCACAGTCTGCTTTGGACTTAACTGTCTCAAGTAGTTTTGTATCATCTGCAAACTTTGCCACCTCACTGTTTACACTTTTTCTAGATCATGTATGGATATGTCAAACAGCACTGGTTCCAGTACAGATCCTTGGGGAATGCTACTATTTACCTCTCCACTGCAAAAACTGTTTATTCCTCCTCTTTGTTTCCTGCTATTTTTGTTACCAGTTACCGGTCCAGGATTGGATCTTCCGTCTTATCCCATGACAGCTTACTTTGCTTATGAACCTTTGGTGAGGGACCTTGTCAAGGCTTTCTAAAAGTCCACGTACACTATATTCACTGGATCCCCCTTGTCCACATGCTTGTTGACACCCTCAAAGAATTCTAATGGATTGGTGAGGCATGATTTCCCTTTACAAAAGCTGTGTTGACTCTTCCCCAACAAATCACATTCATCTACATGTCTGATAATTCTGTTATTTACTAAATTTTCAACCAATTTGCCTGAAATTAGGCTTACCAGCCTCTAATTGCTGGGATCACCTCTGGATTCTTTTTTAAAAATTGGCATCACATTAGCTATCCTCCAATCATCTGGTGCAGAGGCTGATTTAAGCGATAGGTTACATACCACAGTTAGTTCTGCAATTTCATATTTGAGTTCCTTCTGGGCCTGGAGACTTACTGTTTAATTTATCAGTTTGTTCCAAAACTGTATCTACTGACACCTCAACCTGGAACAGTTCCTCTGATTTGTCACCTAAAAAGAATGGCTCAGGCTTGGGAACCTCCCTCACATCCTATGCAGTGAAGACCCATTCAAAGAATTCATTTAGTTTCCCTGCAATGGCCTTATTGTCCTTGATTGTTGAGTGCCCACTTCTGATGTACGTAAACATTTTTTTTGCTGTTAGTTTTTGAGTCTTTTGCTAGTTGCTCTTCAAATTCTTTTTGCTGTGCCTAATTATACTTCTACACTTGGCTGGCCAAAGTTTATGTTCCTTTCTGTTTTCCTCAGTAGAAACCACCATCCAACAGGTTCAGACAGGAAGTGAAGAAATATCCTGTATCACTGGAAACTGGCAGGGGGAATTGAGGGAGGCAGAAGGTAATGACCCGAGATAAAGGGTCTAGCAGTAACCATCCATCAGGATACTGGGGTGACAGAACCGCTGCAACCTCACCTCACCACCTAGGATGAGGCCATAAGAAGCTTGCACCAAGAGCTGACCTGACTCTCCTGTCATGGTGACAGAGGACTCCCTGGAGTCAGCAAGGACTGCAGCCAAGGGGGCCCCCTGGGGCCCTGAAAGCTTTTGTCTGTTACAATGCCTGTGCTGATCCATTTCTCCCCCTTCCACATGGAAATCAATACAGCCAGCCAGCCGGCATCTGCCAGCCCAGCCTGCAGAATGAGTTCATCCATCACTTGTGCTCCTTTTCTAATGAATATTTTCTCTCCTATAAGGGCTGTTGCTAAGTCTCCAAACGGCGATATTTCTCTGGAATCTGGCACTCCTCTTAGCAGGCTGTGGTGGGGCTGGAATCACAGCATCCAGATCCTCCTTCCCCCATAACCCTGCCTCTTCCCATCAGATGACAGAGATAAAAGTCAGTCTCACTGGGGTTCTGCCTACCTGCTTTAATTCAACATTTGGTCTGAAGGCCTGGAGAGGATTCAGGCTCCGGGAATACACCGAGGGGTTGGAAATCTCAGGGCTGGGGGGAGAAAGGGCCCCACTGCAGCACTGGAGGTACCAGGTTAAACTAAGGGCATGTTTACATGAACAGCGGTGCACAGCCCAGCTCTACCACTGCAGCTGTGCTGCTGCAGCACATCCGGTTAAGACACTCTATGCCGATGGGGGAGAGCTCTTCCCTCAGCATAATAAAACCACTTCCACGAACAGCAGCAGCAGCTCTCCCGCTTGCATAGCGCTGTGCACACGTGCGCTTGTCGGTGTAACATATATCGCTCGGGGGGTGGTTTATTCACCCTCCTCGGTGACATAAGTTCTGCTGACAGGCTATAGTGCAGACATAACCCAAGTCAGTGGGAGCTGTGCAGAGACTAGATTCTCCTAGCTGTAATCACAGCCTCTTGCATCATTAGCACTTTGCATAGTTCATTATCCTGCACAGCTCAGGGCTAGTCTACACTGGCAACGCTAAAGCGTTGCGGCGGCAGTGCTTTAACATGCCTTGTGTGGTTGCGGCGCAGTGCTGGGAGAGAGCTCTCCTAGCGCTCTAAAAAACCCACCTCCACGTGGGCTCATTTCCTCTGTGTTCAAAGATGAGGCCCACCCTGGGGTACATGCAGCAGAGCCTCAGAACCTAGTAGATCAGGCAGACAGCGAGGGCCATTGCAAATACCCTTAAAATGAATCCACATGGCAGTCACTGACTGCAGAGTCCCTACTGCACCTGGCACATGGAGCCAAGGCTGTAAGGCCCAACTCTCGCTGGCGGCAGGCTGCACCAGCCCTGAGTACGATTCAGAGGGAGGTATTTGGATGTGAGCCCTGGGCCTCGTTTGGAAGGATGATCCACAAGAAAGCCACTGTGCTTTTAGCACTCAAACTCCACAGGAAACTGCATCCCCTTCTTCAGCACTGCCACGCCCATCCCCTCTGTGTCTAGCACCCTTTCATCCTGGCATCAGCCTAACACTACACCACAAGATCCTGGCAACAAAGAGCTTGGGCCAGTTTCTGATCTAAGTTACACTGGTGTAAATCCAAAGTGACTCTGTCCAAGTCAGTGGAGTTCCTGTGGATTTTTTCCAGTATAACCTAGATCACAATCCAGTTGCTCCTCTTTCTTGGTGCCATGTACACTGCTGAGATGTACATAGTAACATGAAGCAATGACCAACCCACCTTCACAGCCTTTTCCCTTGGTGCTCACGCTGAGCCGTGGGGTGCCCTGGGGCTGGGATCAGCCCAGAAGCATTTTCTCCCATGTTTTCAAAGGTAGGGAAGCATTTTGCCCTGCCTGATTGGCACTTGCCTGTGGGCAAAGAATGATGCAGCAGCTTGTTGGGGCTAATATGACCCCAACCTATCTGCCTAGTGGGATTTGCTCTGCCCTTAACAGATGGTGATTTTCCCTTTCTGGGGAGTTCCTGGTTGTATGGCTCTGCTAACATGATTGGTCAGACATAACAATCAAAGCAAGGGCTCTTCCCCCCTTTATCCTTGGGGCATGTTGTGGTGGGTGAGATGGCAGTGTATTCCCAGGCCAGGTCAGTGGGGATGGGGAGCCTCTGGCATAGGTGTGGCTATGGCTGCGTACTATATGCCTTCCCTGCCTGAATGCTATGGGCAACAGAACAGGTGGCGTACAGGTGGTGGAGTCAGCGGGGAGATGCTGCAACAACAGCAAAGCTGTATTAGGTCACCTAAGCACCTGCCCTGAAGGTGAGTGCAGCCCTGTTCCCTTGGGGCAGGGGAGGCAGCCAGCGCAGCAGCATACCCCCCCTTCCCTGGAGTAGTGCAGAGCCTATCACAGGTATGGCCACTGCACTCCACTCCCCCCTGGGAGACGTAGGGGCCACAGGCTATCATCAGCACCTGCTGCTGAATGGATGTCAAGCTGGGTCCCAGCTGCTGATGCAAACATGGCTTTGTGTCCTCAGTGGCCTAGTGCCAGCACCTCCTGAGCTGCTAGGTGGAACAGGGTCTGAATTTGCTCTCCTCTGATATGGGGCAGAGAGAGAGCCAAGCACAGGCAGCAGCTTGTTTGTGCTAACAACTCCTCTCCTTTCAGCGGTTTGAACCCAGGGCCCTCAGATCCAACAGCACAGGGCTGCACATCTCCAGCTAGGGGAACATCAGCTAGCAGTAATAGTAGGCTGTTATCTATCTGGACTAACCCCTCGAGGAGGAAGCTCACCACACGTTGCAGGCGTGACAGTTGTAGGAGCCGAGAAGTGGCTTGCTAGGACCGTGACACGAAGCAGGGTAGAGAGCAACTGTTGGAGATGGGTGGAGAGTGCAAAGGAAACTGGCCCGGAGCGGCACCTTGTCGTAGCAAACCCTCACTGCACTTTTTATTCAGTCATAATAACAAGCACCAGAAAACCATGCAATGTAATTCCGGGCCGGGCCAGGCCTGGGGAGGCTGAAGGGGCTGCTGGAAAGCAGCCAATCAATGCCAGGGCACACACAGCTTGGGATTGGGCCACTACCCCCGTCTCAACTCCTGCTGTAATCAGTTGCTTTAACAGTGGCCAAAAAGGTTTCTGAGCAATTGCCTCCTTCCCCCCCCCCCCCCTTGACCCCTCTCCCTGCAGAGTCACACATATTCAGGGCCCTTTGCTGGCACCAGGCCTGTCTCCACCCCCAGCCAAGAGATTCTACAGGAAAATGAAAAGCCAGCACCAGCTAAGGTTGGTCCCTCCCCGTAACCCCAGGACCCTCCTCTGGGATCTCTGTCACAGAGCAGAGCCCAATGAGGAGAGCACATCCCTGGCCTGGAGTCTGCTGCCTGAACTGGGTGGGGGTTATCCATGCGGGAGGACTGCAGGCTGGCATAGGAGCTGCTCCTAGTGCTGGGCAAAGGGGCAGGTGCCAACCTTAGCACTAAAGCAAAAAAATAAATAAACACAGACAGAACACAACAAGCCTCACAGTAGAAATGGTTCCCAGCCCCTGCTTCCCCGTGAAGGCTGAGGTTACAAAATGCAGAGAAGTGCCCTCTCCTCCCCCGCAGGTTCTGGAGCCATTATTACTAATCACTGATAAGCAAAATAAAGGCCAGGCCATTCCATCGCTGGACTCTGGGAAGATCTGAGCAGCATTGGTCCTTGCGGTGGCTTATCCACAAAGGCCAGACTTTCAGCTAGCATAAAGCAGTGTCACTTCCTGACTTTAATGGAGCCTGGCAGCTGAGGATTGGCTTCAACTCTCCCCCCCCAAATTAGCAAACAGGGACACAGGCAAAGCAGAAGGAACCAAATGTGGCAGTGGTGTGCTGGTTGTCCTGGTACCCTTGGAGCCACCATGGGAGTGTAGGAATTATCAGACCAGTGGTCTGCCTAGTCTGGGATCTGGTCCCCAGCACCAGCTGCTTCAGAAGAAGGTACAAGAAAACCCCTACTGGACATTTATGGAATAGCCTGGCCACAGGGGAAGCTTCTACCTGACTCTTGGCAGCTAGTGGTGGCTTATCATAGATCATCAGAGTTGGAGGGGACCTTGGGAGGTCATCTAGTCTAAGACCCTGCTCAAAGCAGAACCAATCCCCGACAGATTTTTGCCCCTGTTCCCTAAATGGCCCCCTCAAGGATTGAGCTTGCAACCCTGGGTTTAGCAGACCAGTGCCCAAACCACTGAGCTATCCCTCCCCCCGTAAACATGAGGGTTTATACCTCTAGGAACTCAAGGACAGAAGTCAGCCCAGGAAGCCTGGGTGGGGAGGGGGAAGCCCTCCAGTAATAGTTTGGTCGATGCTCTTGTCCTGCAGGGCATCCAATGGCCACAGTAAGGACCACAGCATGTGGCACTGGGGCTGTGCTGCAGGGAATTGGGCATCGCAGCTCTGTGGGGCTTAGTCCCCTGCGGTTCTGGGGCAGAGACACCACAGGGCTCCCTACAACTGGCCAGAGCCTGGCTGCCGTAGAGGGGCGAGAGGTACTGGCGGAGGGGAAATATGCAAAATATGCTGGAATTAGGTCTTTGCTGAAGAGAAGGTCCCCAGCTAACAAAGCACCATTAATGCCAGTCTCTCTTTCAGCAGAAGGGACGCACCCCCATCGTGGGGGGCGGAGGGAGGAAAGAGAGAGAGGAAGCCCAGAAGAGTCAGCGAGGAGTCTGGATTCCCCAGGCCCCTGAACCAAAGCTCTCATCTGTCTGTAGGGGAGACAGCGAGCCCTTTGCAACAGAGCAATGCCCTGAAGCTCAGAGGGATTTACAGAGTTCAGGGCACTAAAGCAGCTGCTGAACAAGCCCCTTCTCCAAGAACAAAGCAAGGCTGTCTTTGGGACCTGGGATGCCATGCTACCATTCTGCCCAGCGGCTCCGGGAGCACAGAGCACCTTGGGGGGGTCAGGGGTTAAAATGCCAATGGGCTCGGGGCCAGCTGCCTCATGCCCCAGTGGCCAGGGAGGATGACAGTACTGTTCAGGGGTTCTGTCAGCAATCAGTGTTGCTGGGCTCCAGGGACAGGACTTAGTAGGAGCAGCTGGTATAGTGCCAGTAGGGTAAGGGGACGGCCTTACTACTGCAGACAAGGAGACTGATGATGATCTGAACACACTGTTTGGACAAAGCTTCCCTTCTGCTTGTGCCGGTGTCAGCACAGCTCAGCCCTGGATCCTTCCGCCGAGGGTCATAAACTCAGCTAGTGGCTCCTCTGGCTGTGAGAAAAGTCTCCTAGAAGCCAAGCAAAGCTCTTTGGCTCAGGACACTGGAGAGGGTCAGTCCCCTGCTGCTGCCCCTCGGGGAGTCGATGGAACGGACACACACACACACTCAGAGGTTTTATAAGGAGGGATCGGAGGAATCTGGGGCTGCTCCTCAGCTGTAGGAGAGGGAGGGGACGAGCACCAAAAGCTGCTAATAGGGCGGGCTGTCTTGGGAAGAGGAACGATCTGGAGATCTGAGTAAGGAACTGCCTACCCCCCGCATTGCCCGTGTTTGCGATCAGAGATGGGAAAACCCTCCTAGAGCACTGTCCGGCAAGGGCAGGATCGCACCTCCGTATCAAGCTGCTGCTACACTAGATTATCTGGCCTAATCCGTGGTCTCCCACTGAGCCAAACTGGAGTTCAAGGGCAGCTGAAAACCCTCCATCAGCCTCCTCCAGGACATACACAATGCTGCAGGCAGAAGGGGTGAGGAGAAATATACCGGCCTTCTCCCAGGAGCAAGAAACAGCATATTCTCCACCTTCCCTTTCTGCATCTTAGGCTGTCTCCCTTATTCGTAGTCAAGCAGGGGGTAGGTCTGAGACAGCCTCTGCCTTTCCATGGCTGGGCAGTAAGGGATGCTCTTGCATGAGGAGTGGTCCTGTAGTGCCCCAGTCTTAGGTTTCCCCAGCACATCCACTCTCACCTGCAAGTGACTCCGTACCCGATCCTGTGGCGTCTAAACTCCTGATTGGTTTAGGCTCATCACAGCTGCTGTGAAGAGCAATTCCACACAGCCGCAGGCTGGGGGGGCCAGGAACACAGAAACAAATAAATTACACTTATTGACAAAATTAATAAACCCTGCTACCAGAACCTTGGAGTCTGCAACGAGTTCTGTATACCTGGGACCGAGTCAGGACTCCCACCTGCCAGTCACTCATAGGCTGGCATCCCAGAATGCTCAGGAGAGATGCCAACATGAGGATGGAGCTTGCACAGAACACGGTCCCACAGCGCTGGGATGAAGGCATGTATGTGACAAGGTACCGGCTGTCCAGGGTGGGAGAAGGTCTCGAAGGGGGTGGGCAGGCAGAGAGGGCCTTTATTGCTTGTCAATGGCTCCCTGTTCAGCAGAATTCTCCTTGTTGGTGGCCTGCGCGTGCCACGAGGTCTCTTTAAACACAAACCAGCAGTTTCCAGCCCACAGGATAAAATTGATGAAGCCAAAGAGCTGGGGAGAGTCAGAGAGAGCAAAGGGCATAATTACCATCAGTGCACTCACAGCAAGGCCTCCCAGCCTCAGGCGCATGCGTGCATCCGGCCGTGTACACCCCGCTCCTGGGTGGAATCAGAACTGCTCGGCTCTCCGCTGCATGGCCCCCCGGTGGCTGGGGGCTCAAAGGCTATAAGGCTGCTTACTGCTACAGCTAACAGAAAACTTCCCTTAGCTCCCCAGGCCTAAAGGCTATGCAGACTTGGCAAAATCCCCTCAACTCTTCAACTGCTGCCTCTGCCCTGCTCTGGTGCTGAAGAAGTAGCTAAGTCACTCAGACACACACATCCACTCCCAGTGACTGCCTCTCAGGGCAATGCACTCAGTACAGAGACAGCACTCAATGCACCATTGACACCACGGTGTCTGAGCAGTTCCTGGCATGCTGACTGCTCTTGGTGCACTGGTTAAACTACAGCATCATGTGGCCATCCATCTCCCCTAGGCACAGGCAGTTCATGTACAGAGGCCGATGGGCCTGGTCCAGCTCTGGCTAACAAAGCCAGGTGCTGGAGCTCAGTCAGTAGCAGCTCATGGTCCCTGGATCAAACCCCAGTGCTGATAACGCCCCCACCCCCACCCCCACCCAGGGCATGGCACAGCCTAAGAGGTGTCTCCACCTGCACTCTACTCCAGTTTTGTGGTCACAGGCTTTGCAGCTTGTGGACCAGATGCTGAGCTGGTGTAAATGGGCACAGTCCATTTACACCAGGTGTAAATCTGGCCGAATGGGTCCGCTGCCCCCTTTGCCTGTGCACAGCTGTGGCGCTGGCTTCGCTGCAGGCTCTTACCACGGAGATGTTGGCCAGCCCCATGGCCGGCGTGGCCCCAGCGTTGCACACCGCCTGTTTGAGATGGCACACGGACATGGCGGCGATGAGACTGGACGGCCGCGTGGCCCCTTTCACGTCTGACAGGCCTTTGCCCCAGGCTGCAGCCGCCACCAGCCAGAAGAAGGTGAAGGAGACGCTCACGCAGAAATCCTGGGAGGGCGGCAGAAGGAAGGAAATATCATGTTGGTTCTGGCGCTGTGCACAGCAGGGCTCCTCTCACTTGCCCCAGCCCCAGGCATGGAGATGGCAATGCTCTTCTAGCTCCAGGACCTCCAGCCCACCTGGCCTATGCTGCCTCCCACCACCACCTGCCCAGGGACCAGCCACCCAGCTCTGCCCCAGCCCCTCTGGCTGGCAGACTAGGGCAAACTCCAAAAGATCTAGGCCCAATGCTCCAGAAAGGCCCCTAAATTCCCTGGAGGGTCCCACAAGTGTCCCAGCACCTCCCTGCAATGTATGCATCTTCCCTGTTCTTTGATAAGCAAACGGGTTTAGGACCATCTGCCTTGCACTGCACAGCTTCAGTCTGCCCTTGCTGCCTGCATCTAATGCCTCCCTTTCTTGACTTGAAGCCCTGGACACCAAACAGACATCCTGCTACATCCCACCACAGGGCCTGCAGCTTTCATCTGCAAGCCCTGGCTCTGAAACTGCCTTCAGCCTTTGCACCTAGCTCACAGAGTTGAAGGCTCAATCACTTGGCTGCTGACCCTAGCTGGGATAAGGGGGAAAGTGCCTGCTAAGGGTTAGCTCCGTGACAACACCACAGGGAGAGCTCCCAGGCTGGAAGGGGCTGCGGGGACAGAATGATGGCTCAGTGGTGGGGGAAGCCCTCAGATGCTCAGCTCTGCCTTCCCAAACATCTCTTCCAGAGAAATGGGAAGTGACTTGCCCAAGACCCCATAGTGAGTCAGTGGCGGAGCCAGAAATCAGACCCAGGAGACCTAACTCCCAGCCCTTTGCTCTGGCACAGGTTCTTTAGAACAAGCCCCGCAGCCGTAAGAGCCACCAAACAAACCCCAGCCCTGGGGGCTATGGCAGGGATCTCACCGCAAAGGGAAGCCTCTTGTTCTCTATGTAAAGGGAGTGAAATCGCAGGTAGATCACCAGGGCTGCCATGCTGTACAGGAAGGAGAAGACTCCCAGGGTCACGAAGAACTCGGAGGGGGCCGAGAAGTCCCCCATGAGATGAAGAGTCCTTTTAGTGGCGTTGCCCTCGCAGACAGGCATCTCAAAGGGAATCCTGGATAACCTGCCCACAGAGAAAGGGATGGGGAGAGACGCATTTAGCAGGGAGGAAGGTGAGACCTCCATCCGCCCTCTTGGGTAAAAGGAGCCAGCCTGTCTGAAGGCTGGGATTGGTGGGCAGAGCCTTGGAAGGCCCACCCCTCAGATGGGGGTGGGGCCATGGAACCCAGATATGGTGGACTGAGTAAGGGGGACAAAAGCCACCAGGATTGGTGGTGCAGATCATGGGATAAAACCAGCGATGCAGAGGGAGACACTGAGCAGAGAACCCCCCAGAGCACCTGCTGCCCAGAGGAGTCCAAGGAGTTAGTGGATGGCACCCATAGGAATCCTGCCTGGAAGCGTGAACGGACAAGGGCCTGGAAAAAGGCCCCACAGTCATAGAGAAACCCCTGTCCTGCTTCCTCCCCCTGGACAGATGGACAGCTGTCTTGGCCTGCCTCTGCAGGAGGTTGTCAGTGTGGTCTTGGGGCTGAGGGGTAATGGGCGGGAGTTATCCACAAAGCAAGGACAGCACGGGCAGTGGCAGGGAAAGGTCCCCACACTTCAGCTTACCAATATGCCTCATCCCTTCTAAGGCTTGACCTACACCAGTAGTCCTACCCATGGCTGTATAAATGCTGGTGTCTGGTCTACACTTGCTCTTACACTGGAGCAGCACTACCCCTGGATGATTTGATAGGGTAGACACACTCTAGGAGTGAGTTCAGATTCCACAGTCCGTCAGTCCTTGCCCACTCTATCTATCTGGGTTTCCATAAGGTTGCCCATCACCATGGTATCCAACCACCTCTCTGCTAAGGCTGCCAGCAATGGGGCTGATTCATGCCAGTAACAGAAAGGATTTTGTGACATGTCACTTCAGTTCCGGTATGACACCCACCCACTCATTTCACATAGGCTGCTAAGAACCATCAGATGGCACCTGCATTCTAATTCAGTGCACGCTGATTAGACTGCACCCTGCCCGGGCAGTGAGCTCTCCTTTGTCCATGGCAGTCAAGCCCCATAGGTAAACAGGTAACTTTCTGTCACCACCATCCGACGCTGAATATGACACAGCCACCGAGGGGTGAAAAACTTTCTGATCCAATCACCCCACCCACCAAGTTTGACTTTGAATGAAAAGGGGGATTTTCTCTTCGACCTGATTCTCTCCCTTCACTCTTATGCAGCTGAAAACAACAGCACCAGGCTAGTACCCAAGAACTACAGCTGGAAACTGAGCAGAAAGCGAGGGCCAGGTCGGAGCAGGTCTAAATGGGCAACGCTCCACTTGGCTCAGCCTGTGTACGTCAGGATGGAGGATGAGGACCTGACCTGGACAGTGAAACAGAGCAGCCTGCTTTCCATTCAGTGAAATGTATCAAGCAAACAGGGACCGTCAAACAGGGGACAAGTTCACTAGATGCTTAAAACTCTCCCTGTGTTCATCATCTTGGGGTGTGAGTTTGGTGATGCGCCCTTAGCAGACTGGGATGAGAGCTATACTCTTCCATCTTGTGTTTGGAGCTGGGCAGGAGTCTTGCATACTTTGGAGGTCCCTAGAGGAGCTCTGATGGTGCAAGCACTTGTTAAGGAGGAACGGAGTTATGCCCAGGGCCTCGCCATGCCTTCTTGCCAACTGTCCCTATTGAGCAGGGACAGTCACTGTTATTTCAGTAGCACAGTTCTCCATTTCCCCCCTCTCTGAGCCTCCTAGCAGTGCTCCTAGTCAGATGCATTTCAGTGAAGATCAGAGGTGTGCCTCTATTTATAGCTATCAAATGTTGGCAGGCAGGCCGAGATGTGTGGATAGATATAGCCATGTTCACACTTTTCATACGTTTAGCTTCACAGGCTGGATTTCAATCTAATTCTGGCCTCTTTTCTGCTCACCCAAGAGGCCTTTTTGCTGATTCCTAACAAACGGGGCTACTTCTGTGCTCACTTTGACTTCCCTGCTGCTTGACAAACCTTTCTGGCTTTGGGGTGGCTGAGGGATTAACGAATGACGGCCATAATGGAACAGACCATTGGCTCATCAATGCCAGTACCCTGCTTCCAGCAATGGCCTATACCTGAAACATGAGCTGAAGTCTGCAGCAACTTGCCTTCTGACCTCAGCAGTGGTCAGGAATGGGGGTGATGGATCCTGCAGTATATTCCCTCTCCCTACCACACCTCCAAACAGGTGACTGAGGGATATTTTCCAAGGCCAGCTGCCCGTTTTGCAAGTTTACAGCCAGTGGAGTAAAGGAACAGCTGTGCAGGATGTGGGGAGGAGCGGATGATAATTTATGAACACTGTATGTGACCTGGTTGTTGGCTATGGTGGGTTGTTGGGACATTCACTGTCTCTGTATGAGTTGGTTTAGTTTAATAGTAGGACTGACTAGGAAAAAGTAGGAAGGCAACACAATGGCTGCAGATAAGCCACCAGCCACTCATTAAAAGAGGATGCCTGAGCTATTTGCTGTGAAGTTGCTATTTCCAGGCTCCAGCCAAGTTACAAGACTTGTTATGCCAGTCCTAGGAGCCAACCAACGAAACAGAAACCAAACAGTTAAAAAGTCTCTCTCCGCCTTGTCAGGGAGGGGCAGATAGACACAGACACCCATTTGGGGAAATTGAAGAAATCAGGCCTTCTGGGCTTCCTAGGGGGTGGTGGACTTTAGGTAAGAGATATGAGTGCAGGCTGTTTCTTGTTCAATCCTTCTCTCATGTTATTCCTGGCTTGTATTGTTAAGGCTGAACAATGCTTTGGTGTAGAAGGCTCTCTGGCTCTTCATACTAACCACCGCTTACAAGCTCCCAAAGGGATGACCACTGGTGCTGAACCCACTCGGACCTGTCGGGGTAAGCACAGTAGATACACAAGGTGCTGAAGCACAGGGCCCAGTCTAAGAGTGAAAGAATCATATAATTCCACCCCCAGGGAAGTAAAGGCATGAGGCCTGTTACCTGAAGGGGCACATTCAGAGAACCAGCGAGGGGATCAGGCTTGCAGCCAGCCCATAGCATAGCACTCAGAATTCACAGCTGTGACATTGACACCTGTGAGCTACAAGGGGCTAAAGTAGTCACCTCTGAATTATGATGGTTTTCTTCATACACCCACATTAGCTGATTAAGGAGGATCTCTGAGCCCTCCAACCTACAGAGAATCGAGCAGAGAAACTGCTTGACTGAACAGATCAATGGTTTATCTATCTAGTCCAGCACCTCATCTCTTAACAGTGACCAGTGCAAGATGCTTTAAGAAAAATACTTTGTTTTAAATGCCATACCAGGGGGCAGGGCAGAGGGGAGAAGAATTTCTTCCTGACCCAGCTGGTGATCAGCATATGCCCTGAAGCAAGAGGACTAAAAGCCCTTCCAGTTATTATCAGAGCTACTATAACTGAAGGTGCTGCTCTAATTCATACAAATACCTAATCATTCTTTGAAGCTTTGCTACGCTATTTGCCTCAGATAATAGTGGCACATATTCCTCTCTTGTGGGAACCGATACCTGGTCTACTCATGCATTCATCCATACAACACAGCCTGAAGATGTCCAAAAGGTTACAGCCCAGGCATACAGACTCCTTAGCTTGTCTTGGGCAAAGGGTTCCCTATGCTCTGGGGTCTGCGTTTGAAATGCTCTCTTGGATGAAGAGCTAAAGGGCTCAGATCAGATCTGTCCATAATGGACTGGCTCTCCCTTGGGTATTCTGTCTCCAGGAGATGCTCGGAGAGGATACACCTTTAAATACGATGCAGTCAAAGCCATTCAAGCATTGATTAACCCTGCTTTCAAGGTCCCTAAGTCACCTAGCAGAGGGCTGAGAATATGGGCCCATACAGAACTCTGCATTCCTGAGTAAATCTCCAGTGGGTGGGTGTCTATGTTACTGGACAAAACATGTTTCAGGGGAGAGAGAAAAAAATATAATCAACAAAACCCATGACCTGCAGGCGCTCACGTGAGAAAGAATGGCCTGATTCTGGCCCGAGGAGCGGGGTCTGCTCTGCTGGGGCGAGAAGAGATCTGGACTGGGTGGGGGAGGAGGTTCCTCCATTGGCCATAACCTTATTTACCTCTTGTGGCCTGACTGCAGCTCCCTTTTCTCCACCAAGGGAGTTTTTCAAACATTGCTAACCCCAGCTGAGCTCCACCGAGAGCAGCAACGCTGGGAGCCCTAGGGAGGCACCTGGCACCATTTTAAGCACCATTTACTCCTCAGAGCAGGTCTAAGACATGCTGATGTCAAAAGACGCAGCTCCGCTGACTTCAGTGGAGACAGATCCTCAGCTGGTATGAATCGGTCTGAGTTACGGTGCTTCCACAGCCATAGGAGCCTTGCATAGACAGGGCTTTGGCAGAGCGTGGAGGGGAAGGCTGACAGCTCCTCTCGCTGGCTCTCCCCACTTGTTTATTTAAAAATGCTTTGTTCTTTTTGCAACTAAGCTGGCCTAGGAACCAACTTCCCTGGCACACCATGGGATCAGGCAGTGTCCATCCTGTGCCCACTTGCCCCCACTCTTCAGGCATCCAAAGGCCATTTCTTTGGATCTGTTCCATCGCAGCTTCCTATTTGCAGTTAGTTTGGGGTAATTAAGACCTATACCACCCTGCCTTCTCCCTTTCCTTTGCCCACACCCATTGCAGACGGGGTTTTCAAAACCCAAAGCAGAGCCCAAATGGGAGTCATTTTTCAATAGGAGCAGTTAAACAGCCACCCTTCAACTCCCAGACTAAGTTCAATCTGTTTAGGTAGCATTAAAATTGAAGAAAAACATGCAGTGAGAGTCTTGTTCTGGCAGAAATATCATGCAGCAGTGAGCTCCACTGGTTAACAATACATTTCCTCCTCCCCCCCCCCCCCAAAAGTATTTCCTTTTTGAAAACCGTAATAAAAGCAGGTCATAGTGTACTGGTTTGGGAAAAGCACTCATCTGGGAAGCTGGGGGGTAAGATATGGGTTCTGGTGCCTTCACAAACCTCTCTCCATTGAGTCAAGCATTGTTGTCTGGCCAGTCTGTCTGTTCAGATGGATTGATTACCATCTCCAGCGGCATGTAACTCTGGAGAGGAAGCATCCTCTGGGTTAGTGCCCAGCAAGGCCCCTCGTTACCTGAAAGGGTATCCGAACTGGACAGAGATGGCGGTCATCTCTTTCAGGTCATCATTGCATTTCACAGTAGCCCCTGTCTCCCCACTGAAAGAGCCACAGGATCCAAAGGCAAAAATGGCAAAGAGCTGGAAGAGAAAAGCAAAAGGTTTTGGAGTCAGAGGGACTCCAGCTGGTGACAGTGAACTAGCAACATGCAACAGGCGCTAGCAAGTAGCTCTTCTGGGCTCACCACGCCTCCTGAAATTTACAAGATAGCCTCAGTGTTCACAGGTAAATAGTCCTGAGTTTATTTGGGGCATCATCACAATATAACAATGGTGCATCCACACACCATCATCAAGGCAACATCCCCAACAGCTCCAATGTAGTGCCATGGTCATATGACATCCCTGTCACCTGGTGCAAGGACTCAGCAGAAAACCCAGTCAGCAAGGTCTTTTCCTTGAGTGATAACATTTGTAACAAGAAATCAGAACAGGCCAACACAAGCAAAACATGGAGAAACAGAACCCAAGGCTCCTGAGCACCCCTGTCTCCCAAGCAACCGCTCTTAGAGCACTCCCCTGAGCAGCAGTGCAAGGGGAGGAAAAAGCGGAGCTGGAATCAATCTCTTCCTCACAGAAGACCAGGCAGTGCTATGACCCAGACAGAGACAGAAGCAGTCTCCATAGTCCACTCTGGCAGAGGTCTAGTAAGGGGGCCAGTCAGTGCCAACTGGGATGGAGGTTCTGGGATATGGAACCTGGCTGAGACCACCATTGGTGAGCCACCACCAGAGCTCTCAGTCACTGCTCCCCTGACCGGGAGAGGGCCAAGCTGGCAGCTGAGCAGTGAAAGTTCTCTAGATCCCAGGAATCCTCTGAGCCAGCCTCTCTTCCCAGTTCGGTTGGTTGGGATTCTACTTGCTATGTTGCATATGAACTAAGTACATACCTTCCTCAGAGAGGACCAGACACGTTTGCAGGGACAATGAGAGGTGCGATCTCAGACTACAGTCTCTCTCAGGATGCACGTTCCCCATCACTGGAATGTGACCCCAGACTGGTGCTCTCACTTCAGCAGAGCTACACCAGTTTACCGCAGCTGCGGAGCAGGCCCATTGATTCCTACTGCAGGCAGAGATGAGGTCCAGAGCAGGGAAGTGACTTGCCCAGGAACACAAAGGTAGGTAGTAGCAGTGCTGGGAATAGAACCTCAGTGTCTTAACTCCCTGACCCCAGCTCTAGCAGACCCCAGTATGCACCAGCCCCAGGGAAGGGAACAACAGCACCGCCAGGATGACTCCCGTAACTCTCCTTTCTAACAAGGCCTTTTGCAGGTTCCAGGGCTGAGGAGGGTCAGCACAGGAAGAAACCCTAACAGGCAACATGCCAGGTTGGCAGAGGTATTTACACAGCATCCGTGTCTGCTTTGCACCACACCCACCTCCAACTACTAGCTGCTCTAAGAATCACTTAGAAAACATTAGGTAAGGGCAGAGAATAGCTGCAGGGACTGACATAGGCATCATGGCTTAAAGACAGCAAGAGCTGTCCCACTACTGGAGACAATGGGACTGATGCCTCCCTCTGGGGCGCACCATGGCACCCAGGGCTCTGCTTACAAAGAAGACACTGAGCCGCATGGGCAGACAGGCCCCACTGACTGCAGCACAGCACCAGGACACCTGGGCGCACAAGGCAGTGAACACATCGCTGGCTCATTAAGCTTCCCCATTCCAAAGATCTGTCACACCAGTGCTTCCTGGGAGGGCTCCATGGTGCCTGATCCCCACCACCAAACAGCTGACAGCACTAGTAACCGTCCAGCAGAGTTGATAGACAGCCCATGCTCTCAGTGATTCCTCCTCCCTGCTGAGCTCCTCTGTTCCATCCCTGCCCATCTGTGCTAGCAACACAGGCTGGCCAGGCGCCATCCCAAAGATCTCTTCTTACAGGCTCCCTTCCCCACATCACTCACCGGCCAGCTTGTGTGCACTCCATGAGGCTCCCTGCACTCGCTTGGCAGACGGAGGAGCACAATGGGTTTCAGGGTGTGTGGAAGGGAACTGCCACAGGCAGAGAAGGGACCTGGATGCTGTCCCACGAGACCTAAAGCTGCACACAGTTCTTCCCCACCCCATTGGCCTCAGTGGGGATTACCTGCCCATGCGGATGGGTGAGCAGACTCCTTGGAAGAGTTTCACCACAGGGCCACCTGTGCCCTAAAGCCCAGAATCAACAGTTCAGAAACCTCCCAGAGAAGCTGGTGTTTCCAGAACGGCTGATGCAGAGACATGCAGACAGGTGGCGTGGGCAGAAGCACAGACTCCATTAAAAGAAAAATCTGTGTTTTCACAAGAATCTCAAACTTGCTGCCTCATTGCAAGATGCAACCTGATACCCGAATGTCTCTCTCAGAACTGTGAAGCTGAGGGCCTGAGCCCCCAGTAGGATCTTTTTCCTTTAACACACCTTTTAATTCGCTTTCTGGGGCTGATTATGGTCAAGGTCCTTTTTTGCTTCTAAACCAAAATCAGTTTTCAATTACAGGACCAATAAACTGATGTCTTGTTTTCTTTGCCTCCCCCCCAGTAATGAGAGTGTAATTCATCCATGCAGGAAACGGTTACGAGTCTCAAATGACATTTCCTGTTCTTGGTTCTGAGTTGAATTTCTCTTTCTCTTCCACTGGCATGAGGGGGAAGATGAATGTGGCTTCTGAATAGTTTTCTGGTAACTCATGCAGAAACACTCAGCTCTGGTTAAGTTCATGCACCCTGAACTCTGGCTCCCATAAGCGACAGGAAGAGAAAACAACTCTGTGTGCATGTGTACAGGAAAGAGAATGAAAATGTAGGCTGAACAGACTGAGAGGTTCCCACTTCATCTATAAAGGACTGATCTATGTAACCAAATCCTGAACAGAACAGGCAGAGAATCACAGCAGTCAGGGGCAAAGGATGACTTATGTTG
The DNA here is from genome assembly GCF_003597395.2 of Chelonoidis abingdonii. Lineage (NCBI taxonomy): Eukaryota > Metazoa > Chordata > Testudines > Testudinidae > Chelonoidis > Chelonoidis abingdonii. Next base: position 26,597,562 of record NC_133772.1, on the reverse strand, counting down.
CCTTGTTCATTCTCAGCCAGTGCAGCACTGTTCCGTACTGTATATTCTCAAGTACTTTGCCCAGCCTAATTTTAAATGTGTCTCCCACCATTTTACTTGAGACTTTATACCACAGAGAACTCTTTGACTCAGATGCTCAAAGATATTTAGGCTCCTAACTTCCACTGACAGCATAAATAACTGTAAAGATCTCAGCCTTTGTTACCCCTTGTTTTCCTGCATTCAGCTTCAGTTTCTCTGTTCAGTGTTAGAGTGTCCCTCCTAGTTATGCCCCTTTGAACCGCCCTGTATCATTTCTTTCACTCCCCGGGATTTATCCCCTTTTGCTACTATTGGTTGGAGGCCTGATTCTGCAGCATGCTGAAGTGCTTTCCATTCCAATTGATTTCCGTGAGAACTCCAGGTACTCAGCACCTGTCAGATGTGGCTAAGTGAGAAGTGAGGCTAATGTTCGTGAGACCGGCCACTGATTTTGGATGCCTCTATTTCAAGGTATTTGACTGGAGACATGTTGAATTTTCAGAAGTGCTGTGCACCAGCACCTCCCATTGACTTTAGTCAGGACTGAAGGCACTCGGAACCTCTGAAAATCTGGCTCCCAGTGTCTCAGGTTAGGCTCCCAAAAACAGAGGGATCCGAAACTGGAGCTACTTTGGGAAGGTGTCGGCCTAGACGTGTGAACCCAAAGTAAACAGAACAGGAGAACTTGTGGCACCTTAGAGACTAACACATTTATTTCAGCATAAGCTTTCGTGGGCTACAGCCCACTTACATGCTTCCGATGAACTGGGCTGTATCCCACGAAAGCTTATGCTCATATAAATGTGTTAGTCTCTAAGGTGCCACAAGTACTTCTGTTCTTTTTCGGATACAGACTAACACAGTTGCTACTCTGAAACCAAAGTAAACAGAGTCACAGCCAGCTTCTCAGAGGCTATGTGGGTGAGGACTGGGATGTGGCGTGGGACAAGCAATGTGGGTCTATTCCTAGCCCTGCCAGTGACCTTGGGCAAATCACCTCCCCTTCACTCTCACTTCACTCTCCCCAGCTGTAAAACAGGGGCCATGACACCCCCTACCTTTGTGAAGTGATTTCTGGATGAAGAGAGCTACAGACAAGCCGAATGCTGAATACATGGCACATCATATACCAGGTACAGGCTCCCTGGATCCTGGCAGATCAAGAGCGTGACCTGCACACCACAAACACTTGGTCACCACATGGAGGCATGAAACAAATGCAGCTCCCTTGATGTGCTATGAGATACGCTAGTGCTGCGGTTCCTCATTCAGACAGAAGGCCTTTTAAACAGTAACCTTTGCAAACTTTATAATTTATAACTGGTGGTATTCAGAACACCAACGCTGAGTTCTTCTATAGCCTGTTTAATTCACAATGGCCTTGGTGAAATGCTGCTGAGAAGGGGGGTGCATATCTTCATCGTATGGATGGGTATGCTGAAGCTCCTGAGGGTGAAATAACTTGCCCAAGGTCACATGAGGGTCAGTAGGAATAAAACCCAGGAGTCCTGGCTCTCAGCATCCTGCCCTAGACAACAATTCTTTCCTTAAACAGAGTCATTACATGCAAAGCTCTTTTGACAATGCCTTACACACTCAGAGTGGAGCCTGACTCCGACGCTATAAAACAGTGGTTCTCAAACTTTTGTACTGGTGACTCCTTTCACATGCAAGCCTCTGAGTGGGACCCCCCTCCCCTTTATAAATTAAAAACACTTGGTTGTGTATTTAACACCATTATAAATGCTGGAGGCAAAGTGGGGTTTCGGGTGGAGGCTGGCAGCTCGTGACCCCCCATATAATAACCTCACGACCCCCTGGGGGGTCCCAACCCCCTTTGAGAACCCCTGCTATAAAACAATTGTAACTTTGCCCTGGGAACACAGCTCTTTCAACAGTGCTGTAGCAGACAACTGGGGCTATTAACACTTGATTCAGTGATCAGAAGGTGGCAGAAGGCTGTTTTATAACAGATCTGTTGAGAGGGGCCAAGGGTTCCCACACACTCAGCCCCACGTACTGGGGTCCAGATAAGCGCAGGATTCCAATCTCTCCCACGGGAGGCGGGAGAGGCAAGTTCAGTGAGCTGGGGGACCCCGGAGGCCTGCTATGTGCAGGATCAGAGCTCTGGAAAGGTTAAACCACTGCAGCCAGCTTTCCCCCCCTCTCTCCAGAGTGAAACGTGAGCAGGGCTACGGCCAGTTCCCATACCTCTCCCGAAAGACGCAGGCCCTCCTTGCACACAGAAGGGCTGCCTGGGAGGGGCACCGCATGCCCAGTCCTTCCCTCCTCTAACCCTACCCCATACCCCACTCACCAAGAACTCGCCCCCGAAAAGAGCAGCCCCGCCCCCCGCCCCTCTCCTCAGTGCAGCCAGCCAGCGCTGCGTTGCTTTGCAGGAACGTCACTCACTGGTACCGAAATAGAAAGAGCTTCTGTAGCAAACTCACCCACTCCAGCACCTTAATGAAGCCCAGGGGCTCCTCCAGGCGGCCCCAGCGCAGCCCGAAGAGCCGCTGGCCCTGCAGGGGAGAGACAAGGGAGGGGAGCCACGGTCAGCCAAGCCCCGGGAGGAGAGGGGAGAGGCAGAGAAAGGGGGCTGGAGAGGGAGGCGGCCGTACCTGCTGCCCGGGCTCCTTGTCACCAGCCGGGGCGGTGGGCTCGGACATGTCCAGGCTGCGGGCAGGGCTGGCCGATGCGTGTGTCGCCGGGCGGAGCGCACCCTTGCAGGGCGATGGGCTGCGGGGAGCCGGAGAGGAGGGCTGGGGGTGAGCCCAGGCGCAGAGGGGGCTGTCCGGGGGGCGCTGCTCCGGGACTGCCACCGGCGGCTGCTGCCTCCTGCGCTTCGCCCTGGCGGCTGCACAAACCCGCGATTCAAACTTCTGTCAAACTCGCAGCGAAACTTCGCGGAGTCACGTGGAGTCCCAAAACCCAGCCCCCGCCTGCCCCTATGCTGGGGGCACCGGCGCCCCCTGTCCGCAGCCGCGGCACTGCCGGAGTGTCCGGGCCATTGCCAGGCTGGGGGCTGCCTCTCTCACACCCGCCAGGAGCCCGCGGCTCAGGATCGGGGGTGGGGACCCTTGCCCTAAATTCCCCCGATAACTAATGAAAATCAGGGACAGGCACGAACCCATGAGCTGGGATGAACCATTTTGTCTAATGCACAATAATTAATCATCGATGATTAGTGAATTTAGCGTAGCAAACCAACATGAATAGCCACCCCGAATAGATGCAAGCAGCGCCATGGTTCTGTCTCTACCCACCTCTCCTGCGGGCTGGGCACTAAAGCAAACACATAGTAAAGTTTCCCTACCGACCCCCAGGCAGTTTGCAGGTGCATTTGTCACCCCCAAGCGCCTTGTGCACATACTCACCTGGTGCTGGGACACACAGTAATTCTATAAAAGCAGCAAAGAGTTCTATGGCACCTTATAGACTAACAGATGTATTGGAGCATGAGCTTTGGTGGGTGAATACCCACTTTGTCGGATGCATGCATGTATTCACCCAGGAAAGCTCATGCTCCAATACGTCTGTTAGTCTATAAGGTGCCACAGGATTCTTTGCTACTTTCACAGATCCAGACTAGCACGGCTACCCCTCTGATACAGTAATTCTAGTATCAGAGGGGTAGCCCTGTTAGTCTGGACCTGTAAAAAGCAACAAAGAGTCCTGTGGCACCTTACAGACTAACAGATGTATTGGAGCATGAGCTTTCCTGGGTGAATACCCACTTTGTAAGAATACCCGTGTTGTCCCATGTGTCTGATTAAGTGGGTATACATCTAGGAAAACTTATGCTCTGTTAGTCTATGAGGTGCCGCAACAGCAGCAAAGAATCCTGTGGCACCTTATGGACTAACAGACGTTTTGGAGCATGAGCTTTCGTGGGTGAATACTGCTGCTTTTACAGATCCAGACTAACACGGCTCCCCCTCTGATACAAGGTGCCACAAGACTCTTTGTTGCTTTTTACAGTAATTCTAAATTCATTAATACCAGTTAGCAGCACTTTCCCTCTTTTCTGTATTGCTCATCTATCTGCCTGCTCCGTGCCTACCCTACCACTGCAGTCTGAGCACCTCTGAAGTTCCAGGGGAGGGTCTCCAGTGCCTTTACATAGGGCCAAGCACCAGCTCTGCCATTGTTCAGGTTCAGGAGCCGTTACTGTTTAAAGGACAACTCTTCTAAATGCTCTAAAATCTGCATGCTTAGTCGCATTGTCTTGTAATTTGGCGTGCATCATGGGAGTGCAGGGTAGAATCACTGTTCCGAAACTGGGCTCATTTGAAAATGGGGTTTCCAAGATACAGCACCCCCTACACAAAAGTCTTTCTTAAGGTTGACACTTTCAGCCTTTTTTTATTTTTATTTTTTTTTGCTCAGACCTGGGGCCCCAAACCTGTTTCTGATCATGCCCCAGAATGATCTCAGGACCAACATTCATCCCAGCTAGTGCATGGCATTCACAGCCCCTTTGGGGAAGCAATATTGAAAACATTATTCAAAAAAGGAGTAAAACTCACCGTATAGGCAAGAGCCTAACACTCACATGCTGAACAGATTACAGTGCACATGTGAAGAAAGACTAGCCAAGAGAGCTGCTAGCCTTCATATAGCCTCAGGGAGCATGGCCATTGAAAACTGACCAACATGCAGGCACTTTGAGTTTGAAACCTACTCTTATCAGAAATCTGAGAGTGAAATTCACATCTCTCCAGGTTTGTTCCTTTGTTTTTTAATCATTATTATTGTTTCAGGGAAATGTAATCTGAGCAGATCAGATAATTCAGCAGGCACTCAGACTATGTGAAAGGTTGGTGGAGGGAAGCGGGAACTAGAAGCAGAAGAGTGGGTAGGAAAAGGGGTTTGGGGCTGCAGAAAGGGAGAGGGATAAATGGGAATGGGCAGGAGGAGAGAAGAATGGGGGAGGAAGGGATAGTAAAGAAGAAATGCTCCACTTTCCTCTCACAGGCTTAAAGTTACAGTAACCACCACATAATAAAACTCTCAAGAATGTAGGATATAGACCATATCTGTGATTTCTCTCAGCAACTATACACTGCAAACATTTGAAAGAATGATCATTATCTTCAAAGCACTATAAAAAAGTGTACACATATGGGAGTGGAGAGGAGCACTTAGGGCTCACACAGCAACTATGGCCTACTGGAGAGACCACTGGACTAGGACTATTCCTGTCACTTCACCTCTCTGTTCCTCAGCTTCCCCATCTGTAAAATAGGGATAATGATGTAAAATGCTTTCAGATCTACTGATGAAAAGTGCTATATAAGAGCTGGGTATAATTATTACCTAGCCACAGACGCATACCAACTACAAACCTACCTGATAACTACAACTACCTAAATGACTCCTACAACAAACATTTCTCTTTCCATTAAAAAACCTAGCAAATTCACTGACAAAAACATCATTAATACAGAGTTCATATTGCTCTGTAGGCCTTCCAGAACATTGAGTTCAGCAAAACTCAAACTTCTCAAAACCACTAACTCAAGAATTAAGGTATTTGAAGTATAAACTTCTGAAAACCAGGAAATACGGGCTTTGAGGCACATGTCCACACAATCTTAATGCTACCCTCCTTGAATGATGACGAGTATGCCCCTAACAGCCATATTTGTACTATGTTTGTTCTCTGCCTTTGCAGATAGTGCATGTCATTCAGGGAATAAGGGCACAGCTGTAGCACAGAGTCAAGCACCTTCTCTTTGCTAAGGCAAAACTTGAGTTTAGGTGAGAAGTGCTGATCAGGAGCTACCTACAACTGTTCTACACTCAAACACCAAGCCTACTCCCCAGAAACAACCCCATACTTGTTAAGTTTTACAGCCCCTTCACTTCCTTTTACAATCCATTCACCTGTACTCCCAGGAGTCCATCTAACGCTGTATTTCAGTTATCCATCCTTAAACCCACAGACCACTCTCATATTCCTCCTCGCCGCTTACAGTCCCATGGCAAGAAGACCCTTGTGCACTACTACTGACATAACCTACAGAAGTGTGTGCTGACATGAGCTATACTGGATCCCTTAAGGCAGTGGTTCTCAACCACGGGTATGGGGGCCCCTGGGGGGCTATGAGCAGGTTTCAGGAGGGCTGCCAAGCAGGGCCAGCATTAGATTTACTAGGGACCAGAGCAGAAAGCTGAAGGCCCACCTCATGGGGCTGAAGCCCGGGGCCCTGAGCCCTGCAACCCAGGGCTGAAGCTGAAGCCTGATCAACGTAGCTTTGTAGGGCCCCATATGGCATGGGGCCTGGGCAGTTGCCCTGCTTGCTACCCCCCAGAGCTGGCCCTGGCTTTTATATGCAGAAAACCAGTTGTTCTGGCAGAGGTGGGCTGTGGAGTTTGTACAGTTTGTTGGCGGAGCCTCAGAGAGAAAAAGGCTGAGAACCCCTGCCTTAAGGCACACATGAACCTCTTCCCTTTTGTCACATACACAGGGGTGGGAGGAGCTTAGGCCTCCCTGATCTCCTCATATCACAATCAAAGCTCAGTCAAGTTGCTCCAACTAATGCTTCCACCATTCAGTAGAGCTACACTTCAAACAGGGAATGCAGCTGTAGGCCAAACAGGTATTTCCCAGTGGCTTTTGCCAGCTCCAAGGGGGCAGAGTTAAGGTTGTGTTGGTGTATACCTCAACTCTTCATTTCCTGGGCTTCAGAGGGTTGAGTGTCACTGAATTTGAACCCAGCAACCTGAATGTGATGCTCTGTACCTCAGGGGAAGCCCCTGAAACCCCATGTTCATCCTTAAAATATGATTATGTGGTATGCAATGAAAATTTTGTCATGTCAGGTGTCTTTGGAAGGCTCATTGATGCACTGAGCATTGTTGTTACAGTAATATTATAGGATGTAATTTCATGTATATAGTTATGAGGCTGAAAATATGTCCTCATGGCTTAAAACAAGCCCAGGCAAAACACTCCAGGAGCAGAGGGGCAGTTCACATCTCATCAGGGCATGTATGGGACAAACCCAGCCCAGTCTCACTGGCCTAGGCAGCAACAAAGGATCTGCTGGACTCTCGAGTGAGTCATCCCACTTCCTTTGGTCAGTTTGGGACTACGATGAGGTATTGCTTACCCAGGGGCGGCTTGAGGCCCCAGCATGCCAAGCTCGTGCTTGGGGCGGCATGTGGTGGGGGGCGCTCTGCCAATTGCTGGGAGGGTGGCAGGCAGGGCTCCAGTGGGCCTCCTGTAGGCGTGCCTGAGGAGGGTCCGCTGGTCCCGTGGCTCCACCGAAGCTGCGGGAGGTCCACCGGAGCCGCGGGACTGGCAAAGTGCTCCCCACGGCATGCCACTGTGCTTGGGGCAGCTAAATGTCTAGAGCCGCCCCTGTGCTTACCTGATACCAAAGGTTGGGGCAAAGCCAAGAGGGAAGAAACAACATGATAAAAGAGAGAGACGTTTGCCATGCTCTTCCTCTCTCTTCCACCTCTATCTACAGATATCACCACCAAGAAACTGAAGCGCTGAGAGAAAGGGGAGAGCCTGGCTGAAGGGCAATCTAAGTTTGTAAGGGCATTGAAAGTGTTAAGATCAGCTTAGAATGTGTTTTGCTTTTATTTCATTTGACCAAATCTGACTTGTTGTACTTTGACTTATAATCACTTAAAATCTATCTTTTGTAGTAAATAAATACCTGAAGCAGTGCATTTGGTCTGAAGCATGTCAGAGACTCCCTTTGGGATAACAAGCCTGGTGCATATCAATTTCTTTGTTAAATTGACGAACTCATATAAGCTTGCAGCTTCCAGCAGGCATAACTGGGCAGGGGCGGCTCCAGGCACCAGCACACCAAGCGCATGCCTGGGTCGGCATGCCATGGGGAAGGCTCTGCCAGTTGCCGCAAAGGCAGCAGGCAGGCTGCCTTCGGCGGCATGCCTGCAGAGGGTCCACTGGTTCTGTGGCTTCGGCGGACCTCCCGCAGGCGTGCTGCCGAATCCGCGGGACTGGGGGCCTCCTGCAGGCAAGCCGCCAAAGGCAGCCTGCCTGGCATGCTTGGGGCAGCAAAATACCTAGAGCCACCCCTGTAGCTGGGCACTGCAAGCCAGAGGTTCCTAGGGTTGTGTCTGGGACCAGAGATATTGGCTAATATCATTCGGTTGCACACCCCAAGCAGCGGCTGGCTGAAAATGCTCAGTCACGTAGCTGAAAGCAGCTTACATGCTAGAGGCTGTGCATGAACAGCCTGGGAGTGGGGATTCTCACAGCCGAGCAGGGTAAGGCTGGCTCCCAGAGTTGAGGATTGGAGTGACCTAGCAGATCACTGGTCCAGATAACACCAGGGGAACGTCTCTCTGAACTCTGTGTTCACAAAGTTTTTTGTCAGCGAATTAACAAATGAACACTCTTGTCTATATATTCTTACCTCCCTGAGTGGAGTCAGGACCATTGTTATTCCTGTTTTTACACATGAGGAAACTGAGACAAGAAGGGAGGAAATGACTTGCCCAACATCACTCAGCAAATCTGTACAGTCAAGAACAGTCAGGTGCCCTGATACTATGTGAATGGGCATGGAAGCCAGATTAGAGAGACCAGTAGTACTCAGGCTCTTCCGTACTGGGATCCATGTTACCTCAGAAAATATTTTCAAGATGCTCCTCCCATTTATCCATAAAGAAAGCACAGATGGGTGTGACCCCATCAAACCTGTTTGTGAGCTCCTGGTTAATAACCCATTCAGCACTCTGCTGCTTCCCAGGTCCCTGATTTAACTACTATACCTTGCTTCCTTTTTTGCTTATTTCCCAGTTCCCTGATTTATGCTGGCGATCCAACTGTCCTCTACATATGAATTTGCTGCACAGGGGACTAGAACCTCATGGAGTTTTGTGAGCCTTGTTTCTCTGGTGGGCTGTTCCCCTCCCCATGGAATGATAGGGAATTGCCCCCTCTAATGGCAGGTCACTATGCCCCAGTTAATTGAACACCAGAAGGTTTCTTCTGTGCCAGCAGAGAATCCCATGGCCTGCAATCCCTACTGAGCCTACCTTGGCACTGCTGGGATGGTGGGCCCCTCTTGGCCATTCTTCTCCCCAGGGTAGAAGCTTTGTTATCTCCTAGGGTGGTGGATCTGCACTTGTTCCCTCACTAGTAACAGATCTGGCTGAGAGGCACAGTCAGACCAGAGCTGGTTTGAGAAAGAGAGAGACTGATGAGAATAAAAGATTGACACTAGTGCTCATGCAGACCCAGCAACAGGACGCTATGCTACCACGGGATTGGAAATGGTGGTCACAAAGAGTGGAGGCTAGTAGTGGTTTCTTTATGTGCCAGTCCCAGCGTCCCAGTTCCTACTTGGCTGTGGAGCCGACAGCCTCTGCTGCTTGCCCCAGAATCCATCTCCCCTGTTGCTAGGAAAGGCTGTTCTAAGCCAAGCCCAGCTCTTTGTCTTTAATTCAAGAATGTCATCATCCCCTTAAGGCTTGTCCAAGCTTCCCTTTGTGAGCTGGGGAGGCCCAGCACGGCATAACGGCTTAGTCTCAGAGTAAAATGCAGGGCCAGTACAAGCCAGGACTATGCATCACTTAAGTCTTCAAAATAGTCTGGCTGTCGGCATGGGGGTGACTTCCTAGGTTTTCAGAAACAGATCTTCGCTAGTGCAATGCCATCCTCCCCAAAGCAGATCCAGCCTCCCCAAGGCCCTGTGCCTCTACACCAGGGGTTCTCAAACTGGGGTTGCACATGCAGCGGTGCAGAAGTAAGGGTGGCAATGGGACGTTAAGTCTGCTGTGAAAGGTGATATTGACAAAGTTTCTTCGCATGCTCCAGTATTAAACAATAACAATTTTCAAAAATAACTTTTCTGCTTATAACAATAATTTGATTAAAATGTGCGTAGTCTTAATTTAAAAGAGAAAAGGTAAATTCATTTTAAATCATAAAGTTATAAATCTAGCATTTAAACTTAGAGTTAAACATAAAAAATGTGTTTTTAATTTTTAAGGGGAACGGGGTGTCGCTCTCAGAGGCTTGCTGTGTGCAAGGGGTCACCAGTACAAAAAGTTTGAAAACCACCGCTGTACACTGACTCTTAGACCCTTCTGGTCATCTCCTGGCTAAAGAGCAACATGAGTCCAATAGAACACTTCCCTGTCAATATGCACTCTCAGAGGTTCCTCTAAAGGGAGCTCCATGCAGGGCCGGCTCCAGGCACCAGCAAAGGAAGCAGGTACCTGGGGTAGCCAACAGAACAGGGCAGCACTCCGTGCATTGCTGGGGTGGCAAGTCCAGGTCTTCGGCGGCACCTCAGTGGCTTATCAAGTGCTCCACGTTACTTTTCGGCGGCAGTTCAGCTGCGGGTCCTTCACTCCGTCTCTTCTTCTTCAGTGGCACTTCAGCGGGAGCTCAATCGGGCTTTTTTCTATTTTTTTTTTTTCACCGCTTGGGGCGGCAAAAAGCTGGAGCAGGCCTTGACCCCATGGCATGGAGAAGTTGCAGCACCTGCATTAATTGGTGGTAGCATAACTGATGTGGGATTATGGTGACATGAAAAATTAGATTAGATTATGCTTGGGGGACAAGGCATGGGGAGGGTTCATTTCCTACCCCTGCCACCTCCCCAGCTGCAAATCCAAATTCTTGCAACGGGGCTTCACCAAAGCCTGAGGTATTGGGAACAACACAGTGCCACAAAGACAACACTTCCCCTTCTGACAGCCTCTCAGAAAAGGGTTTTCCCCCTCTTCCTGCTGATATAATCTAGCCCATGGGGATTTGCACACAAATGGATTTGAACATGTGGCTGCAAATAACTAAAATCCAATGAGACATACAAAGGAAAAATTAAAACCAGCTAGAATTAGATTCCTCCAATCAGTGAGACTTGGTAGATCTGTGCTTAGTCTGCCTCAGAGAGTTCATTTCTTACTGCTGATGTAGAATAACTTCCCCTATCTGCCACACAGAAAAGGCCTGGTATATTTGTCTAAATCTAATCTGAGATCTGATTTGTTAAAAAGTTAGGGACAGGAAGTGAAAAGCAGAGATCTACAGAGATTTGGGGAAATTATTTCACACAATCCAGGAACTGAAATTTAAAAGGCAGTTAGAGCCACTGATCTCCAATGTTCAACTTTAGATACCTCGGGTGAAATCCTGGCCCTATTGAAATCAATGGCAAACTCCCATTTACTTTGATGGGGTGAGGCTTTCATCCTATGACCCTCATTTTCAGAGCTGCCCAAGCTCCACAACTCCAGATGAAGTCAGTAAGAGCAATGGGAACACAGCATGTCTGAAAATTCAGCTCTAAGTGTCAAACTGGGCTCCCAAAAATGATACATTCAAAATGAGAGGCCGCTTTTGCAAGTGTGGACCTTAATGTCATGATTTCTAAGCTAACCAATCATTCTGCTGTCTCCAGCAGTGCCTAGGTTCTATACAGTGATAGGCACTTCCTAAATACTATCGATATTTGTTTCTGCTTGCTATTTCCCTCTTCCACGTTCCCCAAAGTGTGACTGTGGTGAGGGGGTGGAGCCAAGGGGATATGAGGAAGCAGCTGGGATAGTGGAGTTCAGAAATTGCAGCTGCAATTGCTGGTGGGAGGAGAGGAAAGATTAAAACACCAGGCAGCTGGTATCAGCGTCCCAGTGGATCAGCTGTTTTAAAATGAAGTAGGAGCTCTCCAAAGAGTGACTTCAATGGAGTTTCCAAGCAAAGGGGAAAAAGGTGATCAGAGAGAGGAGAGTCAGAGGAGACACTGAGAAAGGGCATGGAATCATGAAGTGGGAGTGAGGTGGTCTCAGATTCACTTTGGGGAATGAATGTTATTCTCTCATTAATTAAATCTTCAGATTAGTCCACTGTGTATTACTGGGAAATACAAAATAACTTGGAACTTCCAGATGATGCTATCTTTTATGTGTATTTCCTGCTGAAAAAGCAGAGAGCAATTCAAACTAGTGAAAACAACGAGGAATCCTTGTGGCACCTTAGACACTAACAAATTTATTTGGGCATAAGCTTTCATGGGCTAGAACCCACTTTAATGGATGCATGAAGTGAAAAAAACAGGACCAGGTATAAATACATGAAAGGATGGGGGCTGCTTTACCAAATGTGAGGTCAGTCTAATGAGATAAATCAATTAACAGCAGGATACCAAGTAGGGTGACCAGATAGCAAGCGTGAAAAATCGGGACGGGGATGGGGGGTCATAGGAGCCCGTATAAAAATAAGCCCCTAATATCAGGACTGTCCCTATAAAATTGGGACATCTGATCACCCTAATACCAAGGGAGGAAAAATAACGTTTGAAGTGGTAAGAGAATGGCCCATTACAGACAGTTGACAAGAAGGTGTGAGTAACAGTAGGGAGAAATTAGTATTGGGGAAATTAAGTTTAGGTTTTGTAATGACCCAACCATTCCCAGTCTTTATTCAGGCCTAATCTGATGGTAGCCAGTTTTTAAAATTAATTCAGTTCCTTGCAGCTTCACCTTGGAGCCTTGGTTTTTGAAGTTTTTTTGTCTTGTTGAAGCAATGCCACTGTTAAGTCGTTATTGGGAACTAAGTAGATTGAAGCTCTCTACTGGTTTTGAATGTTATGATTCCTGACGTCAGATTTGTGTCCATTTTCTTTTGCGTGAGAAACTGTCCGGTTTGCCAATATACATGGCAGAGGGGCATGTGTTGGCATGATGGCCAATATATCACATTGTAGATGGTTGGCACGGTGAATGAACCCTGATGTGTGGCTGATGTTGTTAGCCGCTATTGAGGTGTCCCTTGAATAGATATGTGGACAGAGTTGGCACCAGGGTTTGTAGTAGGGTTTGGTTCCTGGGTTGGTGTTTTTGTTGTGTGGTGTGTAGTTGCTAGTGAGTATTTGTTCCAGGTTGGGGGGCTGTCTGTAAGCGAGGACTGGCCTGTCTCCCAAGGTCTGTGAGAGTGAGGGATCGTCCTTCAGGATAAGTTGTAGATCCTTGATGATGCACTGGAGAGGTTTTAGTTGGGGGCTGTAGGTGATGGCTAGTGGCGTTCTGTTACTTTCTTTGTTGGGCTTGTCTTGTAGTAGGTGACTTCTTGGTACCCTTCTGGCTCTGTCAATCTGTATCTTCACTTCACCAGGTGAGTATTGCAGTTTTAAGAATGCTTGAGAGAGATTCTGTAGGTGTTTGTCTCTGTCTGAGGAATTGGAGTAAATGCGATTGTATCTTAGAGCTAACTAGTGAGTGAACAGATCCCTAAACATGCTCTAAATTAGCTGTTCTGTATATAATGATAGGGTGATCTGAATGCCTGATCTCTCACCACCTGCTGGGACTCTCACTCTGATCTCTCTTGTTGGAGTAAAACTGGTGCAAATGAAAGGTTAGGCCAAGTCCTGAATCCCAAACCCTCTCCAGAGAGGATAAACTATCCAAGCCAGTTCATATGTTCATTAGGTAGAAAGATCTCAGAGTCTATAATGGAGTTGTATTATATCTCGAATGAGTGGTAATATTGCACAGTCATTCCACAAGTGTGCTTATATTTAACTAGCTCTGTGTCTTTGCTCCTGCTTTTAAATCCATTGCATAAAAAATAGAGCTTAATATTTTGGTATGCTAATTAAATACTATTCACAGCATCGGACCTCTCCCCTTCCTCCCCACACACTTGTTAAAGCCATCTGTGTGGGAAACATAAGGCTAGCTTTGAATGCAGGTGGCTTCCACACTGTAGCCAAGTGGAATGGCAAAAAGTTGCACCTGTACACCACATGGGCAGTTAAAATACATTTGGTTTTATGAAATACTGATGTTGTCTAGACTAATCTATCTATGGAGGCTTTATACCATGCTCATCATCTTGATATCTGAGCACCTGGGATGTAGTTATAGTTTCTTAGCCATAAAATTTTCATGAATGCAAAGGTGGACACGTGCATCTGTCATATACAGCATTTTGGAATGTACTGTTTCACTAGCAGCTTTAGAATAGCTAAGCAGATGAAGCTGGGATCATCAACAGGGTAAGGTGTCTACTAGTTTTGAGCTGGCATGAATCAAATGGGGACAGTGGGCTCAGCAGTCTATACAAGCAGAAACTGATGAGAGGGAAAGAGGTTTTTTTATGACTTTCTCTTGCGATATATACTGCACAGCTAGGGGTGAAATAGAACTTAAAAGCCTCGATGGTGCTGTCAGGAGTAAGGAATGGAGTCTTTGGTCAAATAATATAACATAAGAACAGCCGTACCGGGTCAGACCAAAGGTCCATCTAGCCCAGTATCTGTCTACTGACAGTGACCAATGCCAGGTGTCCCAGAGGCAGTGAACCTAACAGGCAATGATCAAGTGATCTCTCTCCGATCCACTGTATCATTGCTGTTCGGGTTTCACTGCCTCTGGGACACCGGGCATTGGTCACTGTCAGGGAATAGATCTGGCTGATGACTTTGAGTCTGGAGCCCCTGGTACGGCGCTTCGGTTATGCTTATATTATTTGACCAAAGACTCCATTCCTCTCCACTGACAGCACCTCGAGGCTTTTAATTTATTTCGCCCTGCTGTTGCAGTATATCATCGCAAGAGACAGTTCATACAAAACCTTCTTTCCCTTCTACATCCGTTTCATGCTTGTATAGACTGCTGAGCCCCACTGTCTCCCAATTTAGATTCCATGCCACGCTCAACAACTAGTCAGACACCTTACCCCTGTTGATCGATCCCCGCGTTCATCTGCTTAGCTATTAAGCTGCTTATGTGAAACAGTTATCATTCCAAAATGCGTATATAGACAGAATGCACGTGTCCACCTTTGCATTCATGAAAATTTTTGGCTAAGAACACTATACCTACATGCCCAGTGCCAGATGATCAGAGATTGATGAGCATTAGGTATAAAAGCCTCCATTCGATAGATTAGTCTAGACAATATCACGTTATTCATAAACACAATATTGTTAGCTTAATGCCCATGTGGTTGTTACAGGTGCAACCTTTTTGCTCCTTCCACTTGCTAGCCAGTGTGGAAGCAAGCCTGCATTCCAAAGTAGCCTTATGTTTCCCACACAGATGCTTTATAACAAGTGTGTTGGGAGTAAGGGATAGGTCCGATGCTAGCTTGGAGCGGTTGTAGTAGTATTTAATTAGCATACCAAAATATTAAGCTCTATTTTTTTAGTTGCAATGGATTTAAAAGCAGGAGTCAAAGACACAGAGCCTAGCTTAAAATATAAGCACACTTGGGAATGACTGTGCAATATTACCACTATTCGAGATATATCATACAACTCCTTCATAGACTCTGAAATTTCTTACCTAATGGAAACATATGAACTGGCTTGGATAGTTCTATTCCTCTTGGAAGAGGGTTTGCGGGAATTCAGGACATTGCCTAACCTTTCATTTAGCACCAGTTTACTCCAACAAGAGAATCAGAGTGAGGTCCCAGCAGGTGGTGACGAGATCAAGGCATGTCAGATCCACCTAACTACTTATATAACAGAACAGCTATATTAGAGATCGTTTGACTTGTTCACTCACTAAGTTTAGCTCGTAAGGATACAACGCACTTTCTTACCATTCCTCAAGACAGAGACATAACCTACGAAATCTTCTCAAGCCGCATTCTTAAAACTTCAATACTCAGCGTGTGAAGTGAAGATACAGATTGACAGAGCCAGTAAGCGCGGTGGGGTAGCGCGGAGCTGTGAAGCCAGACCCCGGCCCTGTTGGCGGGTGGCAG
>NC_133772.1:26468592-26581523 GCF_003597395.2 Chelonoidis abingdonii | reverse complement strand
TGATCTCTCTCCTGCCATCCATCTCCACCCTCTGACAAACAGAGGCTAGGGACCCCATTCCTTACCCATCCTGGCTAATAGCCATTTATGGACTTCACCACCATGAAGTTATCTAGTTCTCTTTTAAATGCTGTTAAAATCAGACAACTCACTCTCTATAGCTTAACCAATGTCACCTTAGAGCATTAAACTCATCCAGGCTGGAGTGTGGCCCAGTGGGTAGAGCAGTGCTCTAGCAATAGGAGTCCTGGGTTCTACCCTCACTGGGGTCTAGTGGTTAGAGCAGGGAACTTAGAGTTAAGATTTTTAGGTTCTCTTCCTGAATCTTGCTCTCTGACTTATGCAAGTCTCTTCCCTTCTCTGCACTTCAGTTTACCCCATTTGTAAAATGGTGACAATAATAACAATAATAATAATAATGGAGGAATGGGGGAAAATTATTAAATATATATTTGTGAAAGTACTGTGATGCCCTTTTAAAACAATAACAAAAAGATAGACATAAAATGACTATGAAGAACAAGTGGGTAGCCAAAATAAAAACAATCATTCAGGGCCAGATCCTCCAATTCTGGCATGCCCTAATCTCCCACTGAAGCATTGTATTGGAATTGGAAAAGGTTCAGAAAAGGGCAACAAAAATTATTAGGGTTATGGAACGGCTTCCATTTGAGAAGAGATTAATAAGACTGGGACCTTTCAGCTTGGAAAAGAGACAATGAAGGGGGGATATGATGGAGGTCTATAAAATCATGACTCATGTGGAGAAAGTAAATAAGGAAGTGTTATTTATGCCTTCACATAACAAAAGAACAAGGGGTGACCTGATTAAATTAATAGGCAGCAGGTTTAAAACAAACAAAAAAGGAAGTATTTCTTCATACAATGCACAGTCAACCTGTGGAACTCCTTGCCAGAGGGTTCAAAAAAGAATTAGATAAATTCATGAGGTTAAGTCCATCAATGGCTATTAGCTAGGATGGGCAGGGATGGTGTCCCTAGCCTCTGTTTGTCAGAAGCTGGGAATAGACAACAGGGGATGGATCACTTGATGATTACCTGTTCTGTTCATTCCCTCTGAAGCACCTGGCTTTGACCACTGTCGGAAGACAGGGTACAGGGCTAGATGGACCTTTGGTCTGACCCAGTCTGGCCATTCTTATGAGAATGTTGGGTGCATGAAGAATACACAATCTTCCCTTAATATTAAATATGGTTTAGTTTGTGGTCCAGCTGAATTTGGGTCTGGAGGGTAATAAATAAATATTTATAGGAAAGTTTCGGTGATAAGGTTAGAATCAGCATGTATCCACTGTTTTTGAATAACTTTGCCTTGTTTAAAAGTTCGGGAATGCAGATTTACTCAGTCGTTATTACTAGTGGAGGTAGTGGTCTGAGGATCACATGTGTAAGGGCCTGATTCAAAGTTCACTGAAGTCAATGAGAGTCTTTCTATTGACTTAAGTTGGGCTTTGAATCAGGCATGATGAAAAATATGTCATTTCACAAACAAGTGTGACAACAAAAGCAACATCCAGATATGACATATAAATCCACCTGCCGCTGTGTCTGGGAGGCAGGGGGACAAGATCAGACTGTAGCAACATCAGGGCTGCCTGAGAGGGGCTAGTGGAGCAATTTGCCCCAGGCCCTGGGCCCTGCAGAGGCCCCAACGCGAATGCTCCAGCCCCGGCCCTGCCTCCACCTTCCCCTGGCACCTCAGTGCGCTGCGTTCAGGAGCGGCCCTGGACAGAGCTAAAGCGGCATGACTCAGGTAAGGCCTGAGCTCCTCCCACTCGGAGCTGCGTGGTAAGGGGGCGGGGCTGCGAGCTCCGGTGCTGCTGGAGCCGCGCTGTTGCAGTGCTGTCCAGGGGCCAGGGCCACTGCTGGACACAGCGCATTGAGACTCCGGGAGAGTGGGGAGGCAGAGGTAAGCATCATGGCAAGGGGCCGGGGCCAGGGCTGGGGCCGGGAGGGGGTTGGATAAGGGGCAGGGAGTCCCGGGGACAGTCAGGGGACAGGGAGGGGGCAGAGGTTCTGGGGGGGCAGTTGGGACAGGGAACCTGGGGGTTGGTGGGGTCCCGGGGGTGTGGTTGGGAAGAGGATCTCAGGGGAGTGATGAGGGGACAAGGAGCAGGATAGGTCAGGGATTCTGAGGGGGGCAGTTGTGGGGCAGGAAGTGGATGGGGGTCAGATAGGGCACAGGGCCAGGCTGTTTGGGGAGGCACAGCCTTCCCTACCCTAAAGCTCATTCAGCAGTTTGAGGCTTGCAGACAGCTATTTAACACAAACAGACAAGCTGTTATCACATGAGAATAGCAATATCCTACACCACCTACCTCCTTCTCAACCCTACCAAGGGAGACCCCCCTCCCCTGGATTACCCGAGGCTCCAGAGGGGTTAATTCAGTGGTTCTCAAACTTTTGTACTGGTGACCCCTTTCACATAGCAAACCTCTGAGTGTGACACCCTCTTACAAATTAAAAACACTTTTTTACATATTTATATTATAAATGCTGGAGGCAAAGCGGGGTTTGAGGTGGAGGCTGACAGCTCATGACCCCCAGTAATAACCTCATGACCCCCTGAGGGGTCCTGCCCCCCAGTTTGAGAACCTCTGGGTTAATTTAATGTTAGCACCCTGTGTCCATTCACATGCATGTGCTATTTTGAGCATTTCAGTTTTCACAATATAAGCTCAACCCAGATTCTGGAATAAGCTCAAATGCTCAGTTCGTGGAGTATGTACATAAGCTATACTAAAGACAAACCCACAGTAACCGTCTCCAGTTTGTGGGGGACCCCATGGAGCCAGTCTCTAGGAAACAGGTACATTCATGGAGGTTAAGTCCATTAATGACTATTAGCTAGGATGGGTAAGGAATGGTATCCCTATCCTCTGTTTGTCAGAAGGTGGAGATGGATGGCAGAAGAGAGATCACTTGATCATCACCTGTTAGGTTCACTCCCTCTGGGTCACTTGGCATTGGCCACTGTCGGTAGACAGGATATTGGGCTGGATGGGCTGGCCATTTTTATGTTCTAAGTTAAATTAGCCCAAAGTTATGGAGACAGATATGAGTCAAGGAAGCCAGCAGAATATCAGAAACCTGGAAAAATCTCTGACTGGATGGGCTCAGGCATTTGGTAACAAGCTGAGGTGGTTCAAAAGTTTTGGATTATTTTTAAGCAGATTTCTTATTGTTTCTTTAAACAAACACAGCAAGCAGCAAATATTTGGCCACACACTTCTGAAACCCCAAACCATGTTCAGGTTTTGGCAGACTAATTCCCAACCACTTGTTCATTAAACAAAACCAACAACAAGAGTTTGAATGAATAGCAGACATTACAATGATTTTTTTGCTCTTTTTACAACGCCCTCAGTTTCGATCCAAGAAAAAGTTTTGAAGAAAAAGATTTTTGTCCAACCCTTTTAATGAGCTTAGTTGCCTTTAGCAACTAGCTGATTGCTGAGCAACCAGAAAACCCTTGTAAGATGACTTGAAAAGAAGTTTTCCTCAAAACTGGGTTTGTGCCGAGATGTGGAAGGTTTTTAAATGCTTATTTTTCCCAGGGCTGCCCTGGGGGGAGGGAGGCAAGTGGGGCAATTTGCCTTGGGTTCCCCAGGGCCCCCCCATGAGAATATAGTATTTTTTTTTGTAAGGGGCCCCTAAATTGCTTTGCCCCAGGCCCCCTGAATCCTCTGGGCAACCCTGAGCAACATAAACACATGTCAACTGAATAGACAAGATCAAACATAATATCTTGAGAGCGAAAGTTACATGCATCCCTCGTTCACAGGAAGCCATGTTTAGGAGCTTCATCATATCTGAAAGCTGGCTCATCCACTTATCCCAAGTAACTCCTATTGTGTGTCACTAAAATTTACCCCTATGTGGATGATGATAATGGTCCCTTCTGGCTTTAAATCCATTGATTTCCATTTAAGAAGGGTTGCTGTAGTGGGGTGGTCACCGGCTCCTGGTCTGAAAGGGATTAAAAGCCAGCCCTTGGAGAGGGCTGAGGCTGGGAGCCTTAGGCTGGGTTGATTGGAGAGGCAGCCTCAGCTGTGCCCATGCCCCAAACAGACCCAGCTGGCCATATAAAGGCCAGGGAAGTCAGGCGCAGACACACAGTCTCCTCTAGCTGTGGAGGGAGACTGGCTGACTGCTGAGGAATTACACAAGGTACCTGGAGTGGAACAGGGCTAGGGGATGACCAAGGGAGCTGGGGAGCTCTGGCCTGAAAACCACCCTGGCTGCAGCCTAGTATAAGGCCAAACAGGTACTGGGGTTACTGGGGACAGCCCAAGGCTAGGCAGAGGCAGCAGGTCCAAACCCAACCTTGCCTGTGATGAGTGGCTTATACTGCAGTCTGCCTCAGGGAGTGGGGACTAGTTGGTGACTGGCAGGTAGCCTATGACTGAGGTGAGGGGGGGATAGAGGGTGGGGGTTCCCCAGGGAGGGGAGACCCTGAGAGTGAGGGGTTACTCGCAGGGGGAGGTGCCCCAGACAATGGGGCTCTGAAGTCCTGGAAGGCATGCGGGGGCCCAGTGGCAGTGGGACACTGACCTGCAGAGAGTGCTCCAAGGCTGGAAAATGAGCTAATTCCCAGGACACCAGCAAGAGGCACCGCAGGAGTGAGTCCTGCACTGTTACAGTTGCTTACATGGGATTTAGGGGGTGTGTGAACCTTGTGCTATGGTAAATGTCATGCTGTGTGAAGTGTCAGCACCATATAACCCCAAACAGTTACTTAAAGAATAATATGTTCTGTTCCTATAGCACCTTCTGTCCAAAGATCTCCAGGCTCTGTAAGCTTCACAATTCCCTGATAAGGTAAGTCTTACAGATGGGCAAACCAAGGCACAAAAATGTGAAGTGAATCAGCAATGTCATACAGCAAATCAATGGCAGAGCCAGGATAAGTCTGTGTTTTAAAACTCGCCTCCCATAATTTAAAAAATGCTTCCTATGTATGGGGTACCATAAAGAATTGAGAATTTTCTCAGCCAGCCAGAGTGCAGGGATGCTGTGTAGTAACTAGCACATAATTGCACACTTCTCAATTATGTAGTTCCCGGGAGCCTGAGTGGCAGAGAGATTCTGATTTGTATAATTATGTCACACTTATTTTGCAGCAGTCATGCAGCATAGAAATCCTCGCAGTGGTCCTCAGCTAATCAGAGTAGAGGTATTTGGGGAACACCTATACAGGTATGTTTCAATAACTATCTATCTGGGTGGTTCTGGTCACAAAAGAACCATCTGTATAGACAACAGAACATGCCAGTGCCCATTCTGGCACCAATGGCAACATGCAGCCAAAAGCTTCCTCACCTCATCACCTCTCCAGAGTTTGTCACCCCCACTTACTGTGTCACATCTAGAATTTTAATCACACTCTCTTTGTGGTGGGACTTACTATGTCTCTGTGAAGCATCCAGCATCCTTCTATGAGCCAGAAAATAAGACTATAATTATACTCAGACTATGCAAATCTTTGTAATCTGATTGGCTACTGCCTTCCATACAACACAATCGAAGCCCTGAGGTGACAGGATGAAAGCCCATTGCAATAATAAGTAAAAACATAAAGCTGTGTCAGATTAACTTATTAATAACTGTATTCTGGACCAAAAAGTTCTGAGGCCAAAGGCTACTCCAGGATCCAGTTTTCATGCCTACAACAGGAAGCAATCCTATCAGAGAGTCATAGATTTGAAAGCCAGAAGAGACTATTATGATCTAGTCTGTCCTGCTACCCAACACAGGCTAGAAAATTTCAGCAGATAGATCCTGCATCTAGCCCAATAACTTCTGGCTGGGCTGGATCAGATCTATTAGGACCTCCTACTTGACCCAAAGACTCAAATGATAGAGAAACCACCACATCTGTAGGTCCGTTGTTACCAGTCTGAATTCATCTAGCTTCAGCTTCCAGCCACCGGTTCTTGTCACGTCTTTGTCTGTTAGATTAAAGAGTCCTCTACTTCTCCACATTTAGGGCCTTGGAGATTGTGAGCCAGTCACCTCCCAGGCTTCTTATTAAAGTTTCTGTACTGTGTCAAATTCCTTGGGGAACCAGAAATTCTGAGTTCTAATTCTAATTGGGCCACTTGCTGTGTGACCTTTTTGGTCATAGTTAAGGCTACATTTTAGTCACGGGTATTTTTAGTAAAATTTATGGGCAGTAAACAAAAATTCACAGCCTGTGACCTGTCTGTGACTTTTACTATATACACCTAACTAAAACTGGGGTTGGGGCAGCCCAGGACCACTGTGGTAAGCGGGAGGGGCAGGCAGGCTTCCTACCCGGCTCCAATCAGCATGTCCCTGGAGCTCCTAGAGGGAGGGGCAACAAGGGGGGCTCCACACACTGTTCCGGTCACAAGCACCAGCTCCGCAGGTCCCATTGGCCGGGAACCACAGCCAATGGGAGCTGTGGAGGTGGTGCCTGAAGGTGCGAGCAGTGCGCAGAGCCCCCTGGCTCCTCCGCCTAGGAGCTGCAGAGACATGCCAGTGGGAGCTGGGGAGCCCCCCCGAGGTAAACGCTGCCCCACACCCCAACTTCCTGCCGCAGCCCCCTCCCACCGACCCAAACTGCTGCTGCCAGGTCAGGGGCAGCCCAGCCGCTGCAGATGTCACAGAGGTCACAGGAAAGTCATGGAATCGGTGACTTCCGTGACAGACACACAGACTTAGTCATAGTGACTTGTCCATTTTCCTATGGGGCCACTGATTTTTGGGTGCCCACCTGAGATTTTTGCCCTGATTCTTGGAGGTGTTGAGCATCCCCAACTCCAAATGAAGTCAATGAAAACTGTTCCTGCCTATGCCAAGGCTGACTTTGGCTTTAGTAGTTTTCCCTTGTTTTGTCAGCTGGGTGAAATGAGAGATCTGGAGGCAGCCATGTTGGTTATGGGCACCCACGTGACTGATATATTTCCAAGGCAGTAGTCAGAGTTCTAGGACTTGCCTTTAGCAGACGCTACTATCCAAAGTTTAACAGCAGCGCATCCCTGCACTCTGTCTGGCCGTGTTCATTCCATGCCAGTAAAGCAGCCACACATCTGAACAGTAACTAGCTAACCACTCATCTTCTCTAAGGAACAATAAGCCGATCAGGAACTGGTGTTTCAGTGCTGGCAGGGCCGGCTCCAAGTTTTTTTGCTGCCCCAGGCAAAAACATTTTCCTGCGCCACTCTGGCCCCGCCCCAACTCTGCCCCTTCCCTGCCCCGTTCCAACCCCTTTCCCAAATTCCTGGCCCCACCTCCTCCCTCAGGCGCACTGCACTTCCCCTCCTATCCCTCCCTCCAGGCTTGCCTAGGAGGGAGGGGGGAGAAGCGGAGTGGCAGTGCACTCGGGGGAGGAGGCAGAGGTGAGCAGGGGGGGAGTGGTTCCTCTGCCCCCCTCAGGTTATTTCCTGCAGCCCTCCCTGCGCCCCCCACCGCTGCAGCTCACCTCTGCTCTGCCCGCTCCCCTGAGCGTGCCACTGCCACTCCGCTTCTCCCCACTCTCTCCCAGATTTGCGCTGCAAGCCTGGGAGGGAGTGGGGAGAAGCGGAGCGGCAGCGTGCTTAGGGGAGCAGGCGGCAGTGGAGCAGAGGTGAGCTGAGGGGGAGCAGTTCCTCTACCCCCCGCCCTGGGTTACTTCCTGAAGCCCTCCCTGCGCCCCCCACCACCGCAGCTCACCTCCGCTCAGGACCGGCTCCTGGCTTTTTGCACCCTAAGCAACAACAAAAAAAAAGAAAAGGGAGCCAGAGTACCGCCCCTTGGAAAGTGCCGTCCCAAGCACATGCTTGGAGTGCTGGTGCCTAGAGCTGGCCCTGAGTGCTGGTGCCTTTCTGGATGCATTTCAGATTAACTCATTAATAGATGCAGTCTCAAGACACCAACTAAGCACAAGCAGAGCACAGATTGCCAGTTGTGAGAGAAAGTAAAGGCAATCATCATTAGAGAAGCCTTTATCTATATCTGGTCTGGTTGCTGTCTCAGAAATTCAGCCATAGGCAGTGAAACTATGAATCCAAAACTCCAGTTGGTGATCTGGTCTCTGGATTCAGCTCAGTTTCTGAAATGTCACTACTTACTGTGGGGTGAAAGCTACCCCTGTGCAGAGGGCCATCAGAAGGGCTAGCATATGTAAAGTCTTTTGAGGGCATGAGTAAGATTTAAATAATACATAGGCCTTGCACTGGTCCTCTGCCTAGGTGTGAATGTCACTCTGGTGGTTTGATCCATCTAAGGTCAAGCTTATATAGCCCCCATTCCTGTAATATGTGAGCACTTTATATTCTTTATAGCATCCCTTGTGAGGTATAGAAGTGACATTTTACAATAGGAAACTGAGCCACAGGGTGGGTAAGTGACTTGCCCGTGGTCAGACAGGAAGTCTCTGACAGACCAGGAACTCTAAAGGCCTGCCACATCCTAGGCTTTAGGACTAAATGCTGGACTATATCCTTCCTCAAACATAGGTGTCCCACCAACCCACTTTCCCACCAGGTGCAGGCTTTATACCAGGAGAGTGGGCTAAGCAGTGCATAGGGACTATCAACATTCCTAGAAGCTACAGGGTCAAAGTCCAGTGCAAATAACTCATTCCTTTGAATGGAGTTATACTGTGTTTTAGATGAGACTTTTGATTCTCTGACCTTGTCTGGTCTGTGTCCGTGACAATAATATAGTCCACTGATTGGAAGAATAGGGAATTGGCCTGCCAGCCTCAACTAAAATTTTCCCTTCCTCTTCTGGGATGGTGTGTACTGGCTGCTGGTGGTTCTCCACACTAGAGATGGTTGTAGGGTTGCCAACTTTCTAATCACACAACTGAATGCCCTTACCCTGCCCTTACCCTGAGGCCTCGTCCCTTCTCTGAGGCCCCGCCTCCTGCTCACTCCATCCCCTCTCCCTCCGTCGCGCGCTCTCCTCCATCCTCACTCACTTTCACAAAGCTGGGGCAGGGGGTTGGCTGTGGAAAGGGGTGAAGGCTCCAGCTGGGGATGCAGGCTTTGGGGTGTGGCCAGGGATAAGGGGTTTGGGGTGTAGGAGACATTGCAGGTTCCAGGATGGGGTTTGGGTAAGGGAGGGGGTTCAGGGTGCGGGCTCTGGCCTGGCAGCGCTTACCTCAGGCAACTCCCAGAAGCAGCCTGCATGTCCTGCTCCTAGGTGGAGAGACCAGGGGGCTCTGTGCACTCCCCACTCCCACAGATGCCACCCCCCGCAGCTCCCATTGGCCACTTCTAGGAATCACGTGGAGCCAAGGCAGGCAGGGAGCCTGCCTTAACCCCACTGCCCTGCTGACCCAACTTTTAGCAGCCCAGTCAGTGGTGCTGACCGGAACCGCCAGTGTCCCTTTACGACCAGGCCAAAAACTGGATGCCTGGCAACTCTAGATGGCTACTTTTCAGTGGTGCATGTACATGGTTTGTACAGTGCTTTGAGATGAATGGCACCATATTAAACCTGCTTGTTTTTATCAGCAGGTTTCACCAACAATACTATCTAGTGAGAAATAAGACACTCATCTCCCCAGTTTTCTTTTTTATGAAGGCAATTTTTAACAGGCATAAGCTGTGAAAAAGAGTTGTCAGGCTCCCTAAATAGCAGTTCCATCCTGTCTCTCTGCTTGCAGTACCTTCTCCTAAGTCTTGTTTACACTGGGAAATTTACCTGCTATTGATAATGGTATAGCAGAACTGGTGCTGAACACAGTTTAACTGCCAGCATAAACAGGATTAAATACTGTTCAGTTGCATCTACCAAGGCAATCCATGGTCAGCAAGAGGTTAATTTCCTAGTGTAGACAAACCTGCTGCAGCTAAGCTCTGAAAGTGGGGCTCTTCTGTCTGCTTGGTTTTGGCTGAGTTGTCTGTGGACTCCTAACAGCTCTCTTCCTAAAAGAAGATTCTTTGCAAAGAGGAGGTCTGGATGGTGCAGGGAATTGTTAGCAGACTCTGGAGGCTTTCATACATAGGTTGCCAATTTGAATCTAGCTAAACTTGTTACCCTGAAGCATGGGGCCTTCTCCCTTGGCCAGGCCTTCTACCCCATTATATTTATGGCAAACTCACTCTGAGGATGGTGAAGAATGGTGCAGGGTAGAAGCCTTGGGCTGTCTCATTCAGTGTCCCTACGGCATCCTTCCTGGAGTGGAGATGAGGAAGCAGCTGGTTCTGATGCTGCTGCCATTGTTCAGGGCTGGATAATGGGAAAGTGAACTCAGAACTTTCATTAATTGGTGTGGTGACATGAAAAGAAAATCATGTTCTTCTGGGGTATATCCATGTCCCACACACAGGCTGATCTGGTGCCCCTTCTTGCTGATTGCAAGTCTATAACCTCCCAAAGGTAGCTTTCAAATACCACAAGCACTGATCACTGAAATGGAAGGTGCAGCTATCCAGAGATGTTAACAGGGTCTGGAGCTACTCTAATTGATGCTATGTCCCAGGCAAGCCCTCAGCCTAGCCCAGAAGTTAGGAGGTATATAAGTACTTGCTGCACCTCCTGAGGTATGGCTCCTGAGAGGCATGGCTCAGAATCTAGCTCAACATTTGGAATGTGCTGACACTTTTGTCCTGTTCCAGATAGTTTTTTGTAGATGGCTGTTTTGAAGCCAGATTCAGCTCAGTGTTAATATCTAGATGCAGCATCCCCAAGGCAGAAAGTGCTGGAGGTGAGGAGGCTGCTGTCAGCAACCAAGTCATGGGCAGTCTAGCCTAATAGTTGGAGCAACAGTCCAGCCTACTATTTAGTGCTGAATCCAGCCAGGGAGAGTCCTGGACTGAAGTCAAAGGTTGAAGCCAAGAGTCAGAAGCCAATGCCTAAGCTAAATGGTATGCTGGAGTCACAGTCAGAAAGAATAGTCGAGGATCAGAGTTAGGATGGAGTGGGGTGCTGAGGCAGAAGCAGGTACTAGCTGGAATTAGGGCAGGGCTAGAGAGAGAGAGAGCAGGGCTGCCCAGGGTGGGGGGGGGGAAGTGGGGCAATTTGCCCCAGGCCCCTCAGGGGCCCCCATGAGAATATAGTATTCTATAGCATTGCAACTTTTTTTATGGAAGGGGCCCTCAAAATTGCTTTGCCCCAGTCCTCCTGAATCCTCTGGGCAGCCCTGAAAGAGAGACAGGACCAAAGGCAGCTACAGATAAGGAGCACATTGAGCAGCTACTGGAGTGCTGCTGCTTCTAATGACCTTAAGTATCATCCTGCTGATTCCTACTGCCAATCAGGTGGCTCAGACAGCTTCTATCGGGGCAAGCTACACTCATTAGATTGTCAGGAAAATGGCTCAGCTGCAGGCCTCTGACAGTATCCTCCTTCAAGAGTGTCTCCTAGAGGCCATGGGATCTGGTTTCAGAGGGTACTTCTGGTGAAAGACACATGAGTTCTCGAGCCTGGATGTTTTCTACCAGCTTCCATGATCACTCTTCTGATCCAAAACCCTCCCAATCCACTAGATAATAGGGTTTGCCTGAAACTTGTTTGGAGTCTAGGATCTCATGGACCTCATACTCCTCTTGGCCCAGGACATCTATGGGAGGTGGGGTTGGTGCAGAGCAGCCAGGACAGGAATTTCCCACCTAGGGTTTGAGAAGGGACACAAAAAACTGAGTGGACCTTCAAGGATTCTGGCAACTAGAGCCACCCTGCTTCAGGGTTTATTGGTTCCGTGATTTTAAATAGGTCAAACTGGTGGTCCAGTTTGGCTGAGAGACAGGTGGATTTGAGGTGTTTGGAGGTCAGCCAGACAGTCAGTGTGGCTTGGCGGTTTTGCTCTGCGTGATGTTTGTATACCTGCTTGGTAGCTTCCAGGTGTTCAGTATGCTCTTGATGGACCCAATGAAGATGGGCAACTAGAGCTGCTGAGGTGGGGACTGGGGAGCCTGTAGGTGTGGCTGAATGAAAGCAAGGGTGAAAACCATAGTTTACATAGAATGGACTACGTCAGGTGGATGCATGGGTGCAGCTGTTGTATGCAAACTCTGTGTATCACAGGAAAGTGACCCAATCATCTTGAGAAGAATTGATAAAACAATGGAGGTATTGTTCGAGGGCCTGGTCCAACTGTTCTGTCAGCCCCTTTTTTTGTGAGCGATAGGCTGAGGAGGTAAGCAGTTCCATTCCCATGAGTTTGCACCAAAAATGGGAAGTGAATTTTGGACCTCAATCTGAGACTATTCCAGTCAACATCCGATGGAGCTGAAAAATATAATGTAGAAAAAGGGTGGCATGGTTGGGAGAGAACAAATGGAAATGAAGTGCACCGTATTAGTGAGGAGCTAAATGGGGACAATTATGACAGTGCAATCCTGGGAGTGAGGTAACTCTATGGTGAAATCCAAAAATACCCAGGAACCATCTTTAACACCCTGAGTCAGGGATGGGGTCTGGGATGTAAAGGATACCTTCTGTGATAAAGTAGACCCTCCTTCAAATGAAACCCCAAACTGGACAGAATGCTAGGAGTATTTAGGGTCTGACAGGTCTTAGTAGCCTGGAGGTCTTGGGGAAGCAGGGGCATCACATCTGTGTCCCTCTAATAAAATTAGATGGGCATAAAATGGTAGCTAAGGGAGCCATGTCTGACTTGGCGTATTTGTCCTTGCACAACAGGGCATCTGCCTTCCCATTCTGTGATTCAAGACGGTAGTTGATAAGTCAAAACTCGCAAAGAAAAGCAACCAGCTGGTTAAGGTTATGAGCAGTTCAGAGATATTCCAGATTCTTGTGATAAGTAAGAACCTGGACTGGGAACTGAGCTCCCTCTAGTACATGTCTCCACTCTTTGAATGCTACTTTTATTGCAGGTAACTCCTTATCCCAGATATCATAATTCTTCTCAGCAGGGGTTAGTTTTCTTGAATAGAAGTTTCAGGGATGGAGTTGGTTGCAAAGATTCATATGTTGTGACAGAATTGCTGCAACAACAAAGCTAGAAGCATCTGCCTCTGGTAAAGAGCTTGGCAAGAACTGGGTGTAAACGTTCTTTAGCTGATCAGATGCACAGTTTGCATCTGCTGACCAAAAGGGGGTCCACTACTTCTAGAGAAGTACAGTTATCAGGATTACTAAGTGAGAGAATCCTTTGATAAAATGCATGTAGAAACCGGCAAAACTGAGAGAGCACAGATCACCACCTATGTCCTTCAGGGTATTCCACCCAGAGATGGCAGAAACCTTTTGGGTGACCATTGTTAGCTCTTTGGGGGAAATGATATACCTGAGGAACTCAACTGCACCTTTGTTGAACTCACATTTCTCCAGTGTAGAATAGAGATGGTTTAGGCAGAACCTGTTAAGAACATGGCATACATGTTGCTTGTGCAGGGTCTAGTTTTCAGAAAAAACAAGAATATCATTCAAATAAATAACCACAAACCAGTCCAATATGTCCCAGAAGATATTGTTGACAAAATGCTGAAATATCACTGCAGCATTACAAATCCAAAAGGCATAACTAGATATACAAAATGTCCATATCAAGTGAAGAAAACAGTCTTTCACTCATCACCCTCTCTGATTCAGACCAGGTTGTAGGCCCCATGAAGGTCCAACAATAAAAATATTGGCTGAGTGGACTCAAATAATAAGTGGAAGGGGGTAGCAATTTCAGACTGTCACTTTGTTCAGAGCTCAATAGTCAATGCAGAGACTCAAGGAACCATCCTTGTTCACCCTGAAAGATTGGCGCATGACAAGGTATCAGTTCTCTTTATCGAAAACGTTAGCATAATCCCAATATTTCACCAGGATTCCTAAAGCTACTGAAGGAGTCACAGGAACAGCAGCAGTTGCACTCAGAGTATCTCCTGCGGTCTCTGAATTCAGAGGTAGATGGTGGAGATCACAGGGCATTTCTAGTCAGGAACATGGTTTTGGGAGGCAAAGCTGACGACAAAGTCTTGACGTGAAGCATATTGTTCCTGGACCCCAGCAGATGACTGGGTCATGGGTGGTGAGCTAAGGATGATGGGGGAGTGAGGTGTACAGATCAGATCAAACTGTAGAACCCCCCCTGGTATTCTGGAGCATGGTAACCATCAAGGGTGCCATTTAATGAGTAACCAGGCTGGAGGAGAGGGGAGAATCCATCAATAGACTCCACCAAACCAGGGTTGCTCTTGTGCTGAGATGGAATATTGTGAATCTGGGCAAAGTCTAAGTCCATGAAATGGTTGGAGGCCCTGAGTCTGAGTGCCCTCAGCTCTACCCTTTGCCATGGTGGGATGCTGCAGCCATAGTGGGAGTTGGAGGGTGCTGGCACGGTGTCCATCCATAGCCAAGGTACCAATAAAAACGGGAGTTAAGATTCTGGAGTAAGGTGGGGAATACAGTCTCAGTCCAGACCCTCTTATTGAGGCTGAGGCATGGAGTCTTTCTGGTCAAAATATGGCCTGATACTTACAATAGCATCCCATGTCATGGTGTCCAGATTCCCTACAGTACAGGCATAAGCCTGAAGCATGACACCAGCCCGTCACAATGTAAGAGACGGAAGGCCAAACTGGCTGATCTGCCTCAGCTCCTGCGATGAGAATGTGGAACATGCCAGGAACCTGATTGTCTCCCCAGGCAGCGTTCAGTCAGGCAGTTGTCAGTGCTGATACACAGCTTGACCAACACGTCCAGGACAGACAGCAGCTCCAGCCATGCCAGCTCATCCTTGATTTCCTCGCTTAGGGCATGTCAGAAGCAGTAGCACTGCATTACCTCGTTTCTATCAGCATCTGCTGCTGGGTGCTGGAATTCTGCAGCAGACTTAGTGACTGACCTGTTTCCCTGATGCAGCCCCTGAAGTGCATTCTTGGAAGACTCCACCCAATTTGGATAGTCAAACACAATCACCATGGCTCAGATGAACTCTTCAAATTACCCCATTACGGGGCTAGAAGTCCCTTGGACAGGAGATGCCCAGGCCAGGGCCTACACACTTAGTAGACTAATACAAAGTCCTACTCAGGTCTGGTCAGCACGGAATGATTGAGGCCATAGCATGAACAGGAGCTGGCACGGGTTCATGAAACTACAGAACTTCCCAAGGTCCACACCAAACTTATCCAGCACTGGAATCTTTGGCTCCCTTGAAGCTGGGGCAGCAAACACAGGTGGGATGGCTGGAGCCTGTAGGACTTCAACTTGTACCTGAAGGACCATAACCTGAGCCTGTGGGGTTTGCAGAATTCCCACAATGTCCTGCAGGGCTGCCCTGATGGAATCCATCTGAAAGGCAATCCGGCCCCATGCCTACCCTTGTTCAGTCTTTTGGGCTGCTCAAATTCTCAATGACCGAGTTGCAGGCAGGCAGGCTAGCCTAATGGTTGGAGCAACAGTCCAGCCTACCAGATAAAGCTAAATTCAGCTGGGACAGGGTGCTGGAGTGAAGCCAAAGGTCAGAGCCAGGAGTCGGATGCCAAACCCTAAGCCCAAGAGTAAGCCAAAGTCATAGTCAGAAGGCATAGCCAAGAGTTGGAGCTAGAAGCAAAAGCTGAAGGATTAGCTAGAGTCACAGTCAAGTGTCATAGCCGAGGATCAGAGCCGGGACTCAGAAGCTAGGATGGAGTGGGGTGCTGGGGCAGGAATAGGACTGCAGAAAGGGACAGGACCAAGTGCAGCCACAGGCAAGAAGCACGGGGAGCAGCCACTAGAACAGGGGTTGGCAGCCTTTCAGAAGTGGTATGCCAAGTCTTCATTTATTCACTCTGATTTAAGGTTTCACGTGCCAGTAACACATTTTAACCTTTTTAGAAGGTCTCTTTCTATAAGTCTATAATATGTAACTAAACTGTTGTTGTATGTAAATTAAATAAGGTTTTTAAAATGTTTAAGAAGCTTCATTTCAAATTAAAATGCAGAGCCCCCCGGACCGGTGGCCAGGACCTGAGCAGTGTGAGTGCCACTGAAAATCAGCTCATGTGCCATAGGTTGCCTTCTCTTGCACTATAATGTTGCTACTACTGAGCTTAAGTATCAGCCTGCTGACTCCCGTAGCCTATCAGGTGGCTCAGTCAATCAGACAACTACTATCAGGGCCAACTGCGCTCAGTTTGGCAGGAGACTGGCTTTGCTGCAGGCTGGCCCCTGACAGCTGCATTGCTGCGAAGTGACCTCAGCCTTAACATGAAAAATTCCCTTTTAAACATCAGTGTCTCTGTTGGGCAAGATTTTGAAAGCGAATAGATTCTAGGAAGCCAGCAAGATTATCATTTTCCTCTTCTTATGGCAACAGCAGCAGCCTAATATAAGTGTAGAGATGGTATTGTAGGGTCTTGATTTTAACTCACATTGCCTGGTTTTCGCTGATGATGTCTTGCCTAGTCAATCACACTGAAACATAATGGTAACTGTGTAGAACTGTGCCTTCTGCTGGACAGGATCAGAACTGCTCAACTATGCATTTACTAGGCTGAAAGATGGAATAGTTTATGAAGCTTTTCCCTTATCTCACTTGTTGGGGGAGGGGGGGTGTCTTTGCTTTTGGAGCAGAAAGGTTTGAGTTCTAACACTGCTGAACCAGTGAAGGGCTTGCAGTGCACCGTAGAATGACAAACGTGAAGAGCTGGATGGCCACTGATGGCAAGCCATGAAGTCCTTCTCAATTTTCAACCTGTGTCTAAATACCAGGGGTCTCAAACACACGGCCTGTGGAATTATTTCCTGTGACTTGCCGTATCTCCCCTCACCCCCCCCACCGTTGCCCCTCTGAGTGTGCCATGTTCCCACTCCTCTGCCTACCTCGCAGGGCTTCCCGCCGCCAAACAGCTGTTTGGCGGCACTTAGGACTTTCCAGGAGGGAGGGGAGAGGAGTGGGGACGGCACGCTCTGGGGAAGAGNGCATAATTATGGAGCATAAGGTTTTAGATGGATTTGGGGAAGGGGTGAGGTGGTAGTGGGATTGTGTGACAAGTCCTTGGAGAGCTAGCAAGCAATGGGGAGCACGAGAAGGCTTTCACTTTGTCACTGCTGGTCATAGTTACTACCTTTTCCTTCCTTACTTCTCAATGCTGGCTGCTTTTCCTTCCTGATCTAGGAAGAGGTGCAGCGAGAGGGGAGGAGGAGAGAGACAGCTTGGCTAGCTGTTTAGCAAGTGTCACAGTAGCTCCAGTAGTGAGAATGAGTAATTGTAGGGCAAACTTTTCTGCCTCCTTGAAGCTCTGCTGGATGTGTGACATTACAGGAGGGCTTTGGGAATGAGACACAGCAGGACTTTGTGTATGAGTGTCATGTAAGATGCATGGCACTTGACAGGCCTTTGTGAGGATGATCACATACTGTATGTGCTGGGAAATGTATGCTTCATTATCTGTTATGCTTTCTGTCTGTTTAAAATATATTTACTCTGTTATGTAGTTGCAGTATCGCCTGCCCCATGAGTTCAAAGATCACGAGTCAGACCTGAAAACATAATGAGCCTCTTTAAAAATCACAGTTTTTAGTCTGTCTTCTGATACTTTATTTCCCCAGTCTATTCCCAATGAGTCTGTGACAAGCACAGTATGGCCAAACTGGTGTATTTACTAAAGGAAAAGATTTTGGCCTCTGCTGCAGTTCCCCTGGCAATAACATGAAGGGCTCTTGCCTTTATGCAGATTTGGAGCAGGTGCCTATAGGTCTTGCTCTCTAGGTCTTGCCCTCCCAGGTCCTGGCAGCCACTTGTTCTCTTAGCTGCCAATGTTTCCACATCTCCATGTGTGAGGTTTCTTTACAATGTAAAAATGTCACTAATCTCCCCTCCATGGTTCTCTGCTGCCACTGCACGGGGGCGTGGGAGGGACATTAGAGACTTTCTCACAAATGAGGAACATCACACATGGAGCTGCACAAAACTTCATTTGCCCCATAAAAGTCAGTTGCTACTGCCACCGTCTCTCCCACAATAATCACTTCATACTCCCCTTACATTCTTGTGGGCCTTGCTACTACCCCAGATCCCAGGGCTCTGCTGCAGGAAGCCTTTTGTCAGGATTGGGGGATGCAGAGGAAGATGTAGGAGTCAGAGCTTAGCTTTCCCTTACTCCTAATCAGCAGAAGGAGGGGCAGCCATGGCAAGAGAGGAAGGCATGGAGAAGGGCACATTTTCAGGCAGAGAGGTTGAGAGGATGCTACTGCTGCAGGCTGAGCAATCAGGACAATGCTACTCCAAGCAACTGCTTGTGAGGCAGAGTGCAGCCATTACTGAGAGGGTATATTGAAATGCCTCCCTGTGGCAATGTACATATACCTCCCAGACAGTGGGATAAGGAGGGAAGGGGCAGTGGGGCTCAGCCTTAGCTCCCAATTCCACAAGGCAGGGAGAGAGACAGAGGAGGAATTAACATTTTTACCTCCCCACTCCCAGAGCGAGAAGGGTTCCCCCCAATTGATCTCTGTTTGCATAAGGAAGGGAACTGAAGGCTGGGGAGGAGAGTGAGCCATCTTGTCAATCCCCCAAGGAAAGATGGGGAGCAAGTCAGCCAGTAACCCTGAGAAGCTTGTGGAGTAGTGGGCGAAATCAAGACCATGAGATTCTCCCAAAAAGACTCTGAGGGTAAATGGGGTGGAAGACGAAGTTTGGGGCTGTGAGGAGTTTGTGGGATGAGAGGGCAGAAGCTCTGGGGGCGGGCAGAGTAAGTAGCTGTAGATGCCAGGCGCAGGAAGGGCTCAGGGCATCAGGTTCCTTTTATGCAACTGAGTAGTGAGAAAAGGGGTTGGGTGGTGGGTACCTACTGGGGCTGGGGAGTAGTGAACACTAAGCCAATGAGAGGGAGGAGATAGCAAGGATGGGGTATAGGAGTTCCAGATTACTGAGAGGAGGTGG
The DNA here is from genome assembly GCF_003597395.2 of Chelonoidis abingdonii. Taxonomy (NCBI): domain Eukaryota; kingdom Metazoa; phylum Chordata; order Testudines; family Testudinidae; genus Chelonoidis; species Chelonoidis abingdonii. Next base: position 26,562,721 of record NC_133772.1, on the reverse strand, counting down.
GGATTGGGCTGGAGGATATCAGATACCTGCCAGGACTTGGAGTGGAGAGTGGGGTTAGTGGGAGGGAGAGCAAGGAAGGGGCCAGGTAACTGGGAGAGATGGGTGAGAAGGGAAAGGGTCAGATTGGGAAGCAGGGGTTGTAGGTAGTCAGAAATAGGGAGGGCTTGAGCCAGTGGTGGGGGGAGGGGCTAGGGGAAGAGGTGGGGGCTTTTGTATCTTTGCATGAAAAGGTGTCAATGATGCGACCCTCGTGGCAATATACTCGTGTGGCTGTATTGGTGATTTGAGTTTGAGATCCCTGCTCTATACCCCGCCCTCCCTACTATTTATTATGCCACTCTAGTGCTGCATCTAAAACTATAGTGGCTGGTTGTTTAAATTTCACCCAATTATGTTTGCAGAATACAACACCTCTGTATAGTGTAGAATATATTGTAGGGGAAAACTCTTGCATTGGCTGGGCATGGGGGCTTGAGGCTAGATAATGTCAGGGGCCTTTTCCATCTCTGACAAATCTGTGTGATTGTTGAATTGCCGGGCACTTTGCAGATGCAGGCAGACGGTCCTGGCATGCAAGAGATACTCCACTGGCTTTGGAAGTGCTAAGTCTCTGCTGAGATAAACCCTGCTGATTGGATTTACCCCTTCCCCTTTGTTGAGACGCAACAAAATAACTACTTTGGGAAGGCAACGATGCCTCAGATAAACACCTGGGGATGGATTTTCATTCAAAGGCATCTTCCTGCCTAAAGTCCAACTGTTCCCCTGTTCCTGACCTACTGTAGCTTTAAAAATAAAACAACACAAGCTGCGAGTGGTGCAAACTGCTGGTGTAGACACATGAAACTCCTTAGCAGAAGGTGTGAGCAAATATTTTTTTAATCATCACAGTTACCTCTAATTATAATATTTAAATATATCCAATTATAATATTCTAATTATACGTAAAATACCAAGGGGCAGATTCACTGAAGCTGGCTTAGGAAGATGCAAATGACAGCTCTCTGCACCAGCCTGTACCTCCTCCCCCAGCCCTGGGAGGAATTTACCCACTGGATTAATTCCACCCATCACTGCAGTTTTGATTCCAGCCAGAGGCTCCAAGGGATATTTGCTTACAGAAGCTATTTCTGTGCATCCCTCAGGTTCCTTGCACGTGTCCCCTTCCCAACCAATACTTCTCACTCTTTGGGTTGCAATGGAGGAGGAGAGGTTGGGGCCACTTTCTGCCATGGCAATCTCCTCCCCAGTGGATTTGCCATTGACTTTGGGGACCCTACGCCTGTATTTGTGTTGAGCAAATCCAGCATAAATCTGAGTTGAATCTGGCCCCAAAAGTACAATCCACAGCAGTGTTCCTTCTAATTTGTCCCACGCATGTGTGGAATGAATTTTGTTATGTGCACCAATATGGAGGTGATGTGCAACACATCACCTCCATGCTGGTGCACATAACAAAAATCATGTGGCGGGGTGGGACCGAGGGGTTCGGCATATAGGAGGGGGCTCAAGGCTGGGACAGAGGGTTGGGGTGCAGGGGGATGAGGACCATGGATCATGTGGGATCTGGGGTGGGGCTGAGGATTAGGGGTTTGGGGTGCAGGCTGCCCCAGGGCTACAGCAGGGAGAGAGGACTCCCCGCAGCTCTCTCTCCCCGCAGCAGCACTTGGGCTGGGTGGGGAGAGGTGCCTCTTCCCGCTGTAGCATCTTTGGGGCTGGGCCATGGGAGGAGTGCCTCTCTCTGGCCGTGGCAGGTCCAGGCCAGGCCAGGCCAGGCTGGTGCTTGAGGAGGGGCACCTCTCTCCCAACTGCAGCAGGTCCGTCTGCAGTCTGGGCCGCCGGTGACAGTCGGCAGCTTCGGGCTCCCCAGGGGAGCCCAAAGTGGCAGACCGTCCGTCACCAGCAGCCCAGAGGAGCAACAACGGCTGTGGTCTCCTTTCCACCCCCTCCTCCTCCCTCCATGCTGTCACTGGCAGGCAGCTGGCGGCTCCTGTCTGCCAGTGACAGAGAGCAGGGGTGGAGAGAGGAGCGAGTGGACGGAGGGTGGGGAGGAGAGAAGCCCTGGGCTGGTGGGCCTAGAAGGATCAGAGAGGAGAGGACAGGATGGGCCACCAGGACCCCCTGCTGAGCATGGGCCTGCCACCATTATAAACTCAGTACTGGTTTAGGGCCGGGGGAGCGGCATCACTCCCTGCCGTGGCAGGGCTGGAACAAGGGGAGGGGTATCTCTCCCACCACAGCCCTGAGCACCTGCACAGAGCTTAATAGGCTGCTATGCGGCCGTGTGGCCACACAGCTTAGAGGGAACTTAGGTCCACAGTACCACATACAAAAATAATCTGGAGTAAAAGGAGAAGAGGCCTCAGGATAGTCCAGACTTAAAGGGGAAGGGGGATTTTATGTCTAGCATTAAAGATCATGGACTAAGACCCTCTGAAAATAAGAAAAGATGCTGACTCAGTTGTGCTGGAGGGCCCTGATATAACACAAACCATAAGTAGGGCCCTATCAAATTCATGACCATGAAAAACCCATCATGGACCATGAAATCTGATCTACCCCGTGAAATCTGTCTATTGTAGGGGATGGGCTGGATTGGGGCTCCTACTGTGCACCGAGCTTCAACTGCTAGTCCTGGACAGGCTGGGGAGGGACAGGACTTCCTCTTCCCTTGCACGGGCTGCTTCCAGGGCTGGGTCAGACCCACCTCCAGGAACCTTCTCCAGCTGCAGGAAGCTCCAGAGCTCTGAAGGCAGGACCACTGCAAGGAGCATGCAGAAGTAAGGGTGGTAATACTATACAATGGCACCCTTACTTCTGCGCTGCTGGTGGTAGCAGAGCTGCCTTTAGATCTGGCAGCTGGAGAGCGGTGGCTGCTGCCTGGGCATCTAGCTCTGAAGGCAGCGCCGCTGCCAGCAGCAGCACAGAAGTGAGAGTCACATCATATGGTGGGGTCATCACTTTTGGAGAGGACAGGGCCAGACTTACGGGTAGGTGAGTGGGTGACTGCCCAGGGCCACTTGGTCAGGGTGGTGCTGTCATCCTCCCCACATGCACACAGCCAGTCTAAGGCCCCTTTAGCTCATGTACTCAGAGCATGGGAGGGGCAGAGATGGGGGTGCCCAGCTGGGGGTTCCTACCATGCACCAGGCTCCAGCCCTCCCTAGCTGGGCTGGGACTTCCTCTTATCCTGCATGGGCGGCTCCCAGGGCTCTGTCAGACCAACCTCCGGGAACCTACCCCAGTTGTAGGAAGCTCTGCGGCTACTGGCTGGGAGCCAGGGCCGGCTCCAGGCACCAGTGCAGCAAGCAGGCGCTTGGGGCAGCCAACGGAGAAGGGCGGCACATCCAGCTCTTTGGCAGCAATTCAGCGAGAGGTCCTTTTTGGAGGGAAGGACCTGCTGCCGATTTGCTGCCTAAGAATGAAGCCGATCGTGGCTTTTTTTTTTTCCGCTGCAAAAACACTGGAGCTGGCCCAAGCAGCGGAAAAAAAAATTATTTATTGTTTGCAAAACAGCAAGTCTGAGATTTACAGAGGTCTGAAGGTGGTTTACCACCAGCGCTGGTAATTCAGAGTTTGTGATTTGTACTTCATTATTTATTGTGTACAGCATGTAAAAATCATATTTTTAAAAATATTGTAAAAAATTATACATTTTGGAGTATTTTTCTTTGCCTTCTGCTTTTAGAGCTGCTAGGGTGTATTCATTGTGTGATTCGAAAATTTTTGCTGCAGCAAAGTGGAGGAGGATCTTTTTTTAATATGAAAGCTGAGAGTCTCATGCAATCTCCTTATCTCTGTAGGTGGGGCTTTAACAAAAAACCACAACCGTTGTGAGACTTGTCATGAAGTCAGCAGTTGTGCCCAGTGACCCACCCTGGGGCCAGCAGTGAGTGGTAGGGGCAAAGGTTACTGTCACCTTGGTCCGGTTACTCTGGACCTGGTGCCCCACTAGGAGCAGGAGCAACAGAACTCAAGACCTGCTGGCCTCAACCCCTTCTTCTGCACCTGCTCCAGCTCCAGCTCCACCTCCTCCCTGCTGGACCCACTGCTCCCACATCCCGCCTTTTTCTCCCGGTTGTGCCCAGCCTCCCCCGCGCGGCCTCTGCCGGCCCGCCCCTCACACCTGTTGCCCCTCCCCCTTCATTACCATTTGGGTTCTTCCCCCATCGAAAGGATTGCAGAGGGGGGAGGGATCCTCATGCACTTTAGACACTGGCAACCAGCAGCCAATCAAGGCTTGGCAAGGTAGCTTTTGACCAATAGCAAAGAGGCAAGGTTGGATCCCGCCTCGGAGGTCTATTGGCGAGGGCACTGTGACGTATTAGGGAGTGTCACCTATTGGGTAGCGATAGGGGCGGGTCCGCGCAGGCGCAGTACGGAGCCGGTGGCTGACAGGGCCGCTCGCCGCAGGTGTCGGGCCTGGCGTGAGACTTGGATTCGGACTCGGCGTTTCCCTGCCCCGCACGCACCGGCCTTCAGCTCCGCGCCCGTCGTCGCCATGTTCCTCACCCGCTCCGAATACGACAGGTGAGCGAGGGCCGGCTCGCCCGGGCGCGGCCCTCGGTCCAGGCCCAGGATCTGCCTCGTCATGGAGCCCGGCTGGGCCTGGGGCCGGGTCACGCCGGCGGCGGCCCGGCCTCCGAGACCCCTGCGCAGCCTCTCCCGCTGAGCCCCCCCCAGCGCCCGCCTCTCTGCCTGGGGAACTTTGCCCCTATAAGCCTCCCAATTCCCTTTTCTCCGTCCTCCCCCGGCTCCTAACTTCTCTTGGTGGGGAAATCCCCCCTCCCACACCCTGTCCTTGGCCTGTTCCCTGGTGCTGTCAGTGGGGATGAGAACGAGGCCCCGGGTGTTCCTAGTACCTTCATCTTAGCCCTGAACTGGGCCCCTTTAGTGGGGGAGTACAGTCCCCACTACATCATCACTCTGGAAGGGACTACTCCTCTGGTGGTGGCCCAGGGAAATGGGAAAGGATGCTTTAGCCACCCAGCCTTAATGAGTCTGAAATAGGAAACTTGGGGTTTGTTTATACTGGCACTTTACACTCCCCCTCCCCTGAGTGCTGCAAGTTTCAAGGCTGTCAAGTGCTAGTGTAGCCAGTGCACCAGCGCTGGGAGCTACTCTCCTCTTCGGGGTGGTTTTTTTATTGTGCTGGGAGAGCTCTCTCCCAGTGCTGTGTCATGACTACACAAGCCATGTTAAAGCACTAAAGTCAAAGAAACACCATCGGATTATCCCACTACAGTATCTTCCTTTTCCACTCATGGCACGCGACTCTCCCTGAAGTCTCTTGAGATTGAATACCAAAAGTGCTGCAGTATGACTAAAAGTCTGATGTAAAGCAGCAGTAACCAAGTGGACTCCAAGTCAGCAAGGTCATTTTGGTTCTGTCCACGCTACAGTTACAGGTGGCCGTAGACTTCATTACAAGAAAGAGACACATTGGATGGGTTTCAGAGTAGCAGCTGTGTTAGTTTGTATCTGCAAAAAAACAAGAGTACTTGTGGCACCTTAGAAACTAACAGATGTATTTGTTAGACATATTGGAGAGAGGTAGTTGTAGAGTAGTTGGAGCCTTGTCCCTAATTCAACATATTGTGCCTTTGTATTATAGTTTAACTGCTGTTCTCAAACACTTGGGCCCTTTCTATGCCATGGCTCAATCTGCTTTAAATATGGTGATGGTTAGCAAAGTGTTTAATGTAGTTTCCCTGACCTGAGTAGATGAGGCCTACTCATGTTAGGCCTCCTACTGTCTGACTTGCAACTCAAACTATAGTGTAGGCAGGGCCTAAGAAGCAGGCTGGGTTAGTCACAGAGTGGCTCCGAGTTTTCAGGCTTTTGGTTTCATTTTTAGTTGGACTGAATTCTATATTTTGCATGGTTATTAAACTGCCATCAAAGCAAATAAATAAAAACTACTCTCAAAGTTTAGGTGACCGTATAATCATGAGCTAAGTGTTTTGTGGGGATCTGATAAATGTGAATTTGCATATGCACCCTTGCACTTTGAATGTATTTGGAATTGTTCAAATAATAACTTTTCAATTAAAAACATAGCTAATTGTTCCTCATACAGTTACAAATCCTAATACAAACTTACAATTGTATTCCAAAATGATTGCAATATATACTGATATGACAGCAAAGTCATTGGGTACAAAAACAACACAGGAATATAGAAATCATAGTAAGACAGTGTTTCATTGATTTGAGGTTTATTTCTGAGAAAAATGCAAAGTTAATTAACTTTGATAAATGGCTGAGTTGCAGCTAATGCTTCTGCCTTTTTATGGTTTTGTTGTGTGTGTATATAATTCAGATGTATAAGGTCCTGATCCTGCAAGGAGACTTATGTGGGCTGAGCCCCACTGAAGTCACTGAGGCTTTGTGTGTGTGCAGTGATCCACCCATGGAGCCCTGTGCAGGTGCAAGAGTCTCTCCATATGGAACTCATTGCAGATTTGAGGCCTCAGGGTAGATCTTTTTGCATGGTAGGGTATAATACAGAATTCTGTTGCAGCAATTAAAAATAAAAATCTGAGTGACCCCGAAAGAGAGTTAGCAGGAAGATATTTACAACTTCTTTGATGTGCTGTAACAATACTATATACATCTCACATTTCTATACCATTAAAATACTGTGGAGAAAATAGCTTTATGTGCTGCAAGGCTACTTCGAACTGGCAGCGTGGTGGGGGTAATTAGGAAGAGAGTAACCTCAAAATGTAACTTGATGCTGCTGTTGCGAGTTGTCTTGGTGTCCCATCGAGCTGTTTCTTCCCATCTGAAGTCTCTTCAGTTGTCAGCAGCTTGATTGTTCTACCCTCTTCAATAGCTCTTTTGGGGGTGGGAACCAGCATCTATTTTGCCCATCCCTTGCATGATGATCACCTTCATGGGAGCAGCTGGGGGGCTCATTCAACGGCAATTGCTAATGTAAGTTTGCCTGCAAATTGTCGATGCAGAACAAGATAGTACATGCACACAGGTCTTCTGGCTCTAGATTTTGGGTAGATGGTGGGACAAGGCTGCTTGGATTCCTTCTCGGGCATTTGCAAGAGTCTCTCTTCTCTTCCTCCCCCCTCTCCCTTTCCACATATCAATATGGCACTTCCTTCTCCTTCCCACTCCCCCACAAAGGTTTACATAGATATTCCCTTCATCCCTTTCCACCAATAGGTTCATTTCTTTAGTGTGGTGGTGTTCCTATTTCTAACTGCCCAACCCAAAATACCAATTAAGTCTCTTTTATGAAGAAGGGCTATATGCAGTATCGCTAGAGTAGTCCAAGATTTTTTGTGGGTAGCAGGTGGTGGCATGGAATGAGTTCCTGGCATATACCAGTGGCTGGCTGTGCCCTGGGTACCAGCATCTGGACCAGTCAGTTGGGGCACTGTGCTGTACCAAATATGGAGTTTCGTACGGTTACATTTAAAATGATACTGTCTTCCAAAGTGAGGCGGAAGTCGTATGTTAAGAAATCTCCCAGAGTTCCCACAGTTTTCTGGATGTTAGTGGGGCATTTGGTGGTGGCACTGCATTCACGTAGGCTACATCTGCACTACAACACTTACAGTGGTGCAGCTGCACCGATGCATTGCTTGTGGTGGAGACACTCTAAGCCAGTGTTTTTCAAAGTACAGATCAGGCCCTGGGTCACCTTGCTGATTCAAATTATAACGATTGTTGCTGCGCAACAGCTCTAAAGGAACCTGGAGAGGAGAAAGGAAAGAGGTGGGTGGGAACTGGGGAGGGGAGCAAGTTGGGGCTTGGAGGGCTGCTGCAGGCATCTCCCCTGGCCCTCCGGAGCTTGCTGCTGTGGCGGGAGAGAGGGGCCCTTCCCCCTGAGCTTGGGGCTAGGGGGAGTCCTCTGGCCCCAGCTCTGAGGCAGCCTGCCTGCTGCATCCCAAGCTTCTCATCCCTGGCCCCACCCCAGACCCGCATCCCCAGCCAGTGCCCTTACCCCCTCACATCCCAGCCCTGAGCCCCCTCCAGCACTCTGAACTCCTCATCCCCAGCTCTACCCTAGAGCCGTCACCCCCACATGCCACCCTCTACCCTACCCTGGGCCACCTCCCACACTCCTTACCATGGGCTTACTAAGGTTAGTGTCTAGTGTTCATTATGTAAAGTGGGTTAACCTGGAATGTTTTGCATTATGATTTTATGAAAACTCTAGTCAAAAGATATGATTATATTGGGTTACGAGCATCAACATTTTTCTTCAACTGGGTCATGAGGAAAAAAGTTTGAAAACCACTGCTCTAAGCCAACGGGAGAGAGCTCTCCTGTCGGGTTGTTAACTCCTGCCTCCGCAAGAGGCGGTAGCTATGTAGGTGGGAAAAACTCTTGCTAAATATAAGCAAGGCAATAGCTTTCCTGAGCCAATAGGAGCATATACTGTTTAGAGTCCAGTGGCCATTCTAGCATCTGCTTGTGGAAGATCCCTCAAAGCATTTCTCCCTACATTTATAACTGGACCCACTGGAATTCTAGGGCATCTTCTGCTTCTTTGTCCAGTCCCTGCTGCTTTTTCACTTCTTCCTCTTTTTAAAACTTGTGGATCTACATCCCTCTAGTCCAGGGGTCGGCAACCTTTAAAAAGTGCTGTGCCGAGTCTTCATGTATTCACTCTAATTTAAGATTTCGCATGCCAGTAATACATTTTAACATTTTAGGTGTCTTTCTTTAAGTCTATAATATATAACTAAATTATTGTTGTATGTAAAGTAAATAAGGTTTTTAAAATGTTTAAGAAGCTTCATTTAAAATTAAATTAAAATGCAGAGCCCCCTGGACCAGTGGCCAGGATCCAGGCAGTGTGAGTGCCACTGAAAATCAACTCGTGTGCCGCCTTCGGCACGTGCCATAGGTTGCCTACACCTGCTCTAGTCAATATCTGCCATGTTTGTGTTCGCTTTCTGATTATACAGGTGGCATGCTGCTGAATGAGGAATGTACCTCTATAAACTTAATCTAGCCATTGACTTTAATGCACTCTTTCAGCATTACCAGCTGACTTGACTTAGTGCCATTAGGTCCCTCTGTGGAATTGAAACAGGAACTATTTTCTCTGATGTTTGTCCTTAAGTTTTTGGCCTTTTCTCTAGCTCTGATTTTGTTTTCTTCATTGCAGGGGTGTGAATACCTTTTCTCCAGAGGGGCGGTTGTTCCAGGTGGAATATGCAATTGAGGCTATCAAGGTATTGCAAACCTCAGCCATTGTTGTTACATTGCAATCTGTAGCCCAAATGCTTCTAATTGTGATTGGGTTTAGTCACTAATGATGGGAGAGCTCTTAAGAAAGGTCCTGTTCATTTCAGTAGTTGACTCTCTTCATTTGAAGTGAGGACTGAACCAGTGCCCTATCATTATTTATTGTTCCCTTTTTGTGTACACATACCTGGTGGAGCGCTTATGTTCATACAGTGATACTGATGACATCTTGCAGTTGAGAGCCAATCCCGTTCCATTGATGTTCATGGGCTTCGGGTACTGGCAACAGGCATACCACTTATTAACAACTTTTTCTGGAGGAAAGACCCCAGCTGCAGGCAGGTTTGCAGGACTATAGCAAGGAAAGGAAGCGCTTGAGGCTGCACAGTACGTCTCTATGCTATCTTGCTTTAGCACTAGTACCTGGGCTTGGCACTCCCCAGTGCTTCCTTCTCTGGCTGCGGCCCCACAAACCTGCCTGTGACCAGGAACTGCCATCCACATCCATAGTGCCCTGGAGTGCTCACATTCCTGGCTCTATGAGCTGGGAGAGGAGGCTGTGGGCTGGGCAGTGATAGAGAAGGAGACTTCAGCCCGGATGCTAGGGCTTTCCATGGAGAGTATAGGTGCTGAGGCCCAACAAGGCTGCACAATACCTCTCCCTGCACTTTACTGGCTGTGTCCTGTCTTGGCACCGGGGGCTCAGGCTGTTCTACTGCTTGTTCCCTGGCTGCAGCCCTGCAAACTTGTCTTCTGCTTATTGGCAACTTCTGGACAGCAGCAATTTTTACTGGGAACCAAGAGGTTGCTAATAAGCAAAATCCATTGTATAGTCAATTGAATTGAATGTTAGTTAACGCTTAGGAGCGCCACAGCCTGGAGTAGGGGAATGGGAAAGACCTCTTCCCCAAAACTACACAGTCAGCAAAAGTTTAGGGAAACTACTGAATGCTAACATACTGCCAAATGTTGTGACTGGGACCCCCCAGTTCTAACCTGAGATTATTAAAGATCCTATGGCATTTTTGAGACTTGGTGTTAGCGCCAACATACAAACCAAATTCTAATGAGAGTAACATTCTACCTCCTTAAATGCACCCCTACAGCTTCAGTTAAAAATATTCACTTGATGCCCTGAACCTTCTTGGGCTAATGGAGCATTGCATTCTGGGATGTGTAGTTTCCACATACCGCCCCTCTCAAAAATTACCATTTTATAACTACACTATTCTATGTTAACTAGGTGACCTTTATTTTTTTGGCTAATTGCCAAAGAAATTGGGGGGTTGTGAAGTTTGGCAGTGCCTGTTTATAATGGTTGGGAGTGTTCTTTCTGTTGCAAGTGATGCAGTTGTCTCATTGCACATGCACAAGATATGTTCTAAATGAATTGAGAGATGGAGGTGTATTTTTTCTAATATGTAAAGAAACGAACAGTTTCTCCCCAAATTTTTGATGCAGAGCGTTTTAGTGTAAGTGGCACTGAGGAAAGAAACCTTTTTTTTATAGGTTTCTTGATGGCCTCTATTTAGGGATTAGTGTTAAGGGTCCCTACAGATGAATATCTTCTCTGTGTTACTATTGCCCACTCAAACACTTTGGCCACAAGGAGCAGGCAAGGTGCAGCTATTCATTTTCATCGAGCTTTTGGAAGCAAGAACTCCTTAAATGCATCCTAGTAGTCAGGGTGTTGATGCATTCATATTGCTCAGAAAATACGTATAATAAAGCTGAAATCCAATCCATAGGATAAACTTGCTTGTCTTTATTGTCAGTTCCACCAATAAGCCTGGAAATGAATTCAATTTATGCTGCTCAAATATTGCCTTAAAGATGCTTGGTACATTATTCCATGTATCGGGAGTACAGCGGGGTCCTTCAGTTTACAGGGAAATAAATTGGGGCAGTTGGTAATGCAATCTTTGCTGTACCTCAGACAATAATATTTTGTTTCATAATTACAGTCAAAGCTTTGAATATGGTTCAGGCAAGCTAAATACTTAAAAGGGATCCAGGTGGTTCAGTTATTGAGAAACATGTAGGTGAAGATGATGTAACTTCCAGAATTAGGGAATTCTTACGTGCATTTGACAGTGGCATGATTTAGGGCTTATCTACATGGGGAAATTTACTGATATAGTTATACAAGTAAACTTCCTTGTGTAGGTAAGCTCTTAAAGTTATGAACAGGCAATTGATAGCCAAGTATTTTAATCCTAGTTTTGGTGCCCTGTGTGGCCTTTGTTGGTCACCTCACTTCATTATTCATCATTTCCATGTCTCTAAGAGGAGTGTAATACTTAATTATCTCAGAGGGGAGTTGAGGATGCAGTAATTAAGGCATGAAAAGCGGTATGTGGTGTGAGTGCAAAGTACCTCTCACTTGTACACTAAGTAAATTCTGAAGTGGTAGGGGATTTCACAGCAAAGAAAAGAATAAAAGTGACTAAATTAATAAAATTAATCTGAAAATAGTAGTTATATCCTGTTTTAAGGCCTCCATAGAAATCAATGCATCTGACTTTAATTTTATTCTGCAAAAGAAAATTCACAAGGCTCTTTTTAATCTGTAAAATTAAAAAAAAAAATCTGAGAGATTGTTACAGCTCGGGGAAGAGATTAATTACTAATCTGTAAGAGGGTTTCTGGGTCTCAGTGCACTTTCAAACTGCACATCCTGAGCAGTTTAACTTCCTCTGGTTCCCAGATCAAATTCTGACCTCTTAGTTTAGCTCTCACTGTGCGTTATCCTGTATTTGTTGTGAAGGTACACAATTGTAGATACATTAGTGCAGCAGTTCTCAAACTTCATAGCACCACAACTCCCTTCTGACTACAAAAATTACTACACAACCCCAGGAGGGGGGACCGAAATCTGAGCCCCACCGCCCCAGCTGGGGGAGGGGAGCAAAGCAAAGGCCAAGCCCCTCCCTGGGCAGGGGGCCTGTAATCTGAGCTCAGTTGCTCAGGGCTGAATCTCTCCGGCTTTGGCCCCAGCAAGTATAACACCAGCCCTGGCAATCCCATTAAAATGGGGTTGCAACCCACTTTGGGGTCCTGACCCACAGTTTAGAACCCCTGCGTTAGTATATGCAGAATCTTTTTATGCTACTGATGTTGTAGTACAGTAATGGCATCATTCTGGGGGGTAGAGATATTACAAATGATGTAGGTCAAGATAAGCATCTTCATTTTGTGTAGATTAGATACCAAAGTGGAGGCGCCCTGGTAATGTTGTAGATTGTGTGATGGTGGTAACTGTGTGTGTTTTCTTAGCTTGGCTCCACAGCCATTGGGATTCAGACATCAGAAGGTGTTTGCCTGGCAGTGGAGAAGAGAATCACCTCTTCGCTTATGGAACCCAGCAGTATTGAGAAAATCGTAGAAATAGATTCTCATATAGGTAAGAGTAATGCAGGTTTGTTCCTTCTCATGGTAAGGCCTGTTGCATCCTTGCAGCCCTGGATGTGTAATGAAAGCCTCTCCTTCAGAGGAGTTTCATGAGAGACTTGTCTTGAAACATGACTTCTGAAGTCAGCTGTCATGCCTTCACCTGGCTTTCTTGGGTGGGAACAAACAAGCAACTCTCAGCAAATACTGGGTGCTGGTTACTGGTTTTCCAGGCTCCAGGCCAGCAGGACATAGTTGCAGAAGCAGGAAGCAGCAGCTGAAATGCTCCTCCTGTTTGACCTCTCTAATGAAAGCTCATCCCCAAATTTAGATCTGGGAGGGCACGGAATTATTGCAATGTAAACGTTTGATCCCAGGCCAGTGTCTGTGCTGGAAGCTCACTGATTGGATCACTAATGTTAGCCTGTTCCTCTGTGCTAAAGGCAGCTTGCTGCGGCTACAGGGGGCCCGAGGAAGATTGATTGCCAACTATGTCAGCTTAAAAAATTAGAGCTCTCCAAAGCACTAGTCTTGTAAGTGATGAGAATTGGGGTGGGCTGTGCTGCTCGTGGAGAGACAGGCTAGATTCCCAGAAAAGAAACTTTCTCTCTGCTTTCTTATGATACAGCCCTTTCCACAGCTACCAGCAGCCATGTGGTATTACAAGTTGAACAAATCTGTTTATTTATAGCCACTTACTTCAGCCAGCTTATAGTAAGGGAAAGCTTCACTGGTGTGGCGCCTTCTGCTGCTTGTCCTGGGAATTAGCTCTTCCAGCCCAGAGCGCCCTCTGCAGGCCAGTGTCTTGCCTGCTGCTGGCCTGTGTCCCTCCTGGACCCTGGTGCCCCTCTGTGTCAGGGTTCTGCCCCCAGCAGTAACCCACAATCTGAGTCTCCCCACCCAGGGAAACCCCCCAAGCCTCTATCCCCACCTTGCCTCAGTGGCTACTGCTATTCACCATCTAGCCCCTGCTCACTGGGGCAGACCGCAGTCTATAAACCACCCATCATTGACATGGAGGGGTTCAACCAGCTGCCTCTGCCTATTCCCAGGCTACACTTCTGTAGCCCCAGTACCTTTCCTGGCCTTTAGCAAGGCTTGCAGCCTGGAGGGTTTTCAGGCTGGAGCTCCCCAGCTCCTCCGGACTTCCCCCAGCCCTGCTTCACTCTAAGTACCCTGCTCAGCTCCCAGGTAACCAGGTCCTTCTCTCTCTACAGCTAGAGAGAAACTCTCTATGCATGCCTGGCTCACAGCCCTTTTATAGGGCCAACTGTAGCCTGATTGGGGTGTGGCTCCAGCAGTGGCTCCTTCCCCAGTCAGCCCAGCCTTTCACAGCTGCAGCCCCCTCTGGGGCTGCTTTTAACCCCTGTTCTTGAGGAATGGGGCAGCCACCTCACTACACAGCTACAAATGTGCAACTTGGTGGTATTGTGTGTGTGTGTATATATATCAGCGAGATGCATCTGACGAAGTGGGTATTCACCTACGAAAGCTCATGCTCCAATATTTCTGTCAGTCTATAAGGTACAACAGGACTCTGTCGCTTTTTACAGATCCAGACTAACACGGCTGCCCCTCTGATACTTGTGTGTATACCAAATACTGTCAAGCAGAAAGGTGACTCTTCCAGTACTTAGATTTTTAGTCAATAGCCCCACGGGTCCTTCCACTCCAACCCTTCACACTCACACGTATAGTAGGTCCCTGGCCTGAATTCTGGCTGCTTTGTGCTACCCAGCCACTAATTAATTCACCCTTGCATTATGCCACCTGTGTTCAGGAAGCTGGTGAGTGGCTCCCTGTGGAGCCTGATTGCTGTCTCAGACCTCCTACTGTGCCAGTGCCAGCTAATAGAGAAGCAGCCAGCCCTGTTTTCAGGGGAAGATAACTTTTTTCTTTTCAGCAGATTTGGCTAGTGTCTTGGATTCTCTTCCAAGGTTCCAGATTCAGTTCCTTTGTCAATTCACTGCACTGGTGTTTTGTGTTTGTTTTTTTTTTGCCCTGATGAGCCATAGCTTTAGCCATCTTGCTGAGTAGTAGAACCTCATCTGTCTGGCAATACTATTTGCATCCAGTGTTCTTCACTTTCTGACCTAAACTATTGTACAGTGTTACTGAATGCTGTTACACAGCAGCCACGTTTGGCCTGGTGGGTGAAGGAGTACTTATGTCACTAGTACAGTGCTTTGAGGATTTGGGGGACAAAAGTGGTAGATAATTTCATTTATTAAGTTATTTGTCACACTCTCTCCCCTTTGTTTCAGGCTGTGCCATGAGCGGATTAATAGCTGATGCAAAGACTTTAATTGATAAAGCTAGAGTGGAGACACAGGTAAAGCTTCCTCTGTTGTTGTTCCCCCTCCCCAAAACAATGACCTGATTCTGAGAACAGATTATTTTTGTGGCCAGTTGGATGGTCCTGGCACTTGCAGACCTGGGTAGCAAAGGCAAACAATGCTGAGTAGGAACTGAGAAACTTGGAGCTAAGCCCAGCAGCTGAAATTTCACAGGTGTGTGGCAGAACTGACTCTCTCGCTCTCACTTGTTGTTTGTTTTGGTCTTTTTAGTAGTGAGAGCTTGGTATGAAGAAGGAACTGCATTAATTTCTCTTGTAGAGGGGCTTTTCCTGGGGGACTCGCAGCTGGTATGGGTGGATAAAGGCACATCAGCACTGCTCCTCCTCGTCTTTTGGATTAACATGAATCCTTCTCTCCTTTCAGCTGAGTGTAGTTCTAAGATCCCTGACCTTGCAATCACCCTGTTAGTGGCCCAGGGTCTCAGACTTCCCTAAGGGAGCAGCAAACTAGTAAAGAACCAATCCACTACTCCTGAAAGAAGTCCTTGTGAATTGGTATTTTCAAATTACTGGGTTTTTCCCATACCAAACCAGGCCATGAAGATGCCCTTCTTCTGAGAGGCCCATGTCAAAGACACACGTCCTTTAGTTTGGGATATCACTTCTGAGCACTTCCTTGCATTATCTCTATATTGTAATTGAACGTACTGCCCTTGTAATGCTCCAAGCCCCTGCCAGGTTAGGAAATGGAACTGGAGTCCAGAAGCTGGGAATGGGTGACAGGGAATGGATCTCTTGGTGATGACCTGTTCTGTTCATTCCCTCTGGGGCACCTGGCATTGGCCACTGTTGGAAGACAGGATACTGGGCTAGATGGACCTTTGGTCTGACCCAGTATGGCTGTTCTTATGAGTCTTCTGCATGGCAGTGAAGAGCACCGTCACAAGGCTGCATGGCAGGCCCATTATCTTTGAGACCCTTTTATTCCATCAGAGCATTGGCTTGTGCATGTGTCCTGATGAGGATCACATGCAAGAACTGGCTTTTGGAAAGGGATGGGTAGTTCAAGCCCTTGTATTATCTTCTCCTAGAATCACTGGTTTACATACAATGAAATCATGACAGTAGAGAGTGTGACACAGGCCGTATCCAACCTAGCCTTGCAGTTTGGAGAGGAGGATGCTGATCCTGGTGCTATGGTGAGTAGGTGCTGGCACGGGACATTTTCTGAGTGTAAAACCATTGGATTTCCTCTGCCTTAACAGTCCTGGTCTCTCTCAACCCTCCTGTGGTTTTGTTTCAGTCTCGTCCATTTGGTGTAGCACTGTTGTTCGGAGGAGTCGATGAAAAAGGACCCCAACTGTAAGTTCAAGTCTCTCGCTGGTTCATGCTCTTCTTGGGAAGAGGTGGGGCTTCTACCTGAAGCACCACAAGATAGTCTTATTAGACAGGAAATAGGGAATTGCATAGAAATCAACATCTTGGGCTTATCTCGGTATGTGTCTAGGGATGCAACAAGCTTCAGTGGTTGCCTGTTCAGTGTTGAACAGAATATGATGCTTGCAGTAAATCCTGATTTTAAGTCTTATTTAAATTGAGAATAAAGTTAGAAGGGGAGACCTTTCTTACCCTTCCCCAGAGAACTAGCAGAACCACTCGTAACATAATATCTGGAGTCTGCTATACGATTCCTTAGGGAGGGGGTGGGAGCACTTGTAATCAGAAACTCAATGTGCTTCCAAGATCCAGACCTTCCTGGAGTGGTGGGGCTGGAATCTCCATTAATGCAGTAGGAGGAATAGCTCAGTCAGAAGAATCTCTAGCTGAAGGTCTGTCTTTCTGGGTAACCATGGCCTCAGTCCCTATCAGAATAATAAAAAATCCTGTTGATGTGAAATGCTTCTGCATGGGTTGCAAATGATAGTGACAGAAAGGGGTGCAACTCTAATTCTAGTTTGGATACCCTGGTTGTGTGTTAGGTTTGGCATTTGCATCAGGGCATTTCTTGACCCTTCAGCCCCTTTGGAATCTTGGTCTGAATTTCATCTTGCCCTTCAAATGCCAGCAGGAGTTACCTGTGGCTGGGGTGTCTTGTCTCAGCAACCCCTCAAATCTGTCATACAGGATGATGCTGGCTTTAGCCACATATCATGTACACTGAGCCTCTGCCTCAGGATGTCAGGCAAGCTGCCACTCTCTACATTTCACCCAATGAGTCCTTAATTTCCAGCTGTGAATTGGGCTCTGCAGAGAACGTTTCATTGTTGTGAATCTTCTGGGGAAACCCCTTGCAATGCAATGGCATAAGACACTCTTATCTGTATTCCTGGCAGGTTTCACATGGACCCTTCTGGGACGTTTGTGCAGTGTGATGCCAAAGCAATTGGGTCTGCCTCGGAAGGTGCACAGAGCTCCCTGCAAGAGGTTTATCACAAGGTAATGGAATGAGTTCAGAATTACACCTGTTGATTAGCTAGCTGATGTTTGCAGTGCCCTGGGAAGTAGGTATTACCCCCACTTCATGGGTGGGGAAACTAGGTACGGGGCTAAATCCGGAAGGGTAGTACCAGAACACACCAGTACCAAGTTATGGTATAAACAGGCTCCACAAAGATGATACAGGGACACACTGATCCTTCCTAAGGATAAGGTCAGGATGACAGCGTGATGGATAGAGATGTTTTGATCGAACCAACAGGTACAAGTTAAAGGGTGGTAAATAACTATGTCAGAGAGGCAATACGTAACTTGTTTATATCGGTGTATAAAAGTCGGATTGCCGAGGGGGTGTGTCTGTCTGGACTAGTGGGGAGCAGAAGGTCATGCCTGCTCACTGAGCTGTGCCCATTGTAATGGGTATACATGTGTTAAGTGTCCCCATAGAACAGGGGTTCTCACAACAAATATTTTGGTGGCCTCAGAGTGTGACCACCAACTCTTGCTGGTGGCCGCTCTGACAAACCAGATTCTCTGTCCCTGCCTCCCACAACCCTTCAGCGAGAGCCTTCCTCAGGCAGGTGGGTCAGGAACTCACCAGCCATTTGCAGAGTCCCAGGCTCCCTTTGCCTTGCCAGGGCAGGAGCAGGGGAGCTACCCAGGGGAGCGCCCCAGCAACCGAACACTGCAGCCACCTCCGATGCCATGCACACCAGCCCCATGTGCCTTCAGAGGCGCTGCCCAGAGCCCCTGAGGAGGGTGCAGGACGCAGAACCCTTGTGGCAGCACCAGCACAAACACCAAGGGAGCACATCTCGCTGGTTTTGCTAACAGCTATTCGGGAGCAACAGCTGGATGCTGCAGGTAGAGGCCATTGCTTTGCCCCCCAACTCTCCATGTACGCTTTGGAGGCTGTCGTAGCTGAAAAAAAATCCGCTGGTGGCAGCATTTGAGAAATGCTGCCATAAAGTCTACCAGGTGCTAGGACCGCGCTTCATAAACAATAAACCTGGCCAAACACCTTTGCCACTGAACCAAGTCTGTGATCTTCTTGGGAGGTTAACCCATACAGCAGACCTTGATCGATCTGGTCAGAGCCAGTACAGTACAACACACGTGCGGCCAACTACTGATAACAGCTAGTCATCCATTCTTGGGTATCACATAAATCTTTGGCTCTGGACATTGGCTCATGGGGGGGCCTCACATGTTAGAGCATGAAGATGTCTGTGAATACGGAGGCCAATTTTTCATACATGTTAAAACACTTACGCTGTAATTTATTACCTTGCCTGAACTACATTCCTCACTACTTCAGTGTTGGTAATATATAAAAAATTTGGTGACATTTTGATTTACTGCCAATGGTAGCTTCATATATTTTGGAGCAGGACAGAGGGAGGACATGACATCTAGAGAGGATGTGATTTTTCTTTTTTTCAGAGGACTAGTTAGAGGGGTGTACATGAGAAGCTAAGCAATGAAACTGAGTGGCTAACTTTTGTGGCTTGTTTTATTTAACAGTCAATGACACTGAAAGAAGCAATCAAGTCATCCCTCATCATCCTAAAGCAAGTTATGGAAGAGAAACTGAATGCAACTAACATTGAGGTACGTGCTGCTGTACTATTCTTCCTTGCATAAATGCTGTAGGAGTTTACAGCATTTGGACTACAAGAAAAGTCTATCCTGCTTATATTCTCTGCTTCCCTGGTCCAAGTGTCTGTGGTTGCACAGCAAATGTGTCCCCTTATGGTGTCTTACCTGATACTAAGTCAGGGCTGATTTTAGATATTTGTCAAAACAGCAATGACTGGGATGAGGGGACTTTAAAACAAGGGCCGATCCGCAACTCTTAAGACTTCAGTCTTTTTCTGAGGTTCTCTCTTTCAATGTCTATATATTTCTAATGTGCTCATTGGCATAATATCAGTGTGTTGCCACATAACTCCATGTGGCATACCTGAAGTAAGAATGAAATCCTCAGTCTTTCTCTTGATGTGGGCTCTTCTGCCCTGCTAATTGGAGAATGCTTGTCTGAGTGAATATCTCAATCCTGCAACACTCCCTGAATGTGGCTAGACTTGACTTTGTATTGCTCTCCAAAACCTTGAAGGGGGGGCCCTGCTGAGAGCACTAACACAAGATCTCAAGAGTTGCCAGAGTGGACATGTCATGCCAGCTGGGCAATTTTTTTAGACTTTCCCACTGCCATCCTTTCTTGGCACTTCAAGGAATGAAAATTATACAGCTTCAGGACTTGCTATTCTTAGTCTTGTATCAGTGCAAAAATCCTTGTTAGATAACAAGACCAAAGAGATGAGTTTCCCAGACTTCAAATCTCTGGGAAGGAATATGTAGAGCAGGGGTCGGCAACCTTTCGGAAGTGCTGTGCCAAGTCTCCATTTATTCACTCTAATTTAAGGTTTTGCGTGCCAGTAATACATTTTAATGTTTTTAGAAGGTCTATTTCTATAAGTCTATAATATATAACTAAACAATTGTTGTATGTAAAGTAAATACATTTTTTTAAATGTTTAAGAAGCTTCATTTAAAACTGAATTAAAATGCAGAGCCCGCCAGACCGGTGGCCAGGGCCTAGGCAGTGTGAGTGCCACTGAAAATCAGCTTGTGTGCCGCCTTCGGCACCCGTGCCATAGGCTGCCTACCCCGATGTAGAGTCTGTTAACCTCCATTTCCTAGTGATGAGCAGCAGCCTTGCCAGATGTCATTGGGTTCAGACATGCTAATACTTTTTTAGGGGGCAAATAAAAATGTTTTCCCTCTGGGTAAAGAGTAAGTGAATCAATTTCTTTTTAGCAAGGCTGGTGTATAACATTTGTCTCTATTTCTGGCAGTTTACAAGATAACTGAACCTTAAAATCATGTCATTCTGACTATTAACTTGCTCTTCTGTCTCTTCAGTTATTGATGTGATTTCAACAGCTGCTGTCTCTAGCTGGTAACTTTCAAGCGGAAAGTAGTAGGCACACACTCTAATTTTGGGTGCCTCTGTTTTTGACTGTCCACCCTGAGATGCCTTGGGGCCTGACTTCTCAGAGTTGTGAGCAGCAGGTGTCTTAATTCTGGCAGTCTGTGAAGGATCAGTTGCTGAAATTATAATGGAAGTGAGGTGGGGAAGCGAAGCAAGATGACGGTCAGAATGATGTGATTTTACATTTTTGTATGCACACCCTACTGAAGCACAGAAATACTTTGGGTCCAGTATGAATGCTCTGAGGTCCAGTAAACTTCCCTAAGCGCTGTTCCTGAACAGTACCAGCAATAGGAGAGAAGTTTAATGACTACATTAGATACTAGCAACCGTTTGAGCAACAGAAGCTACTAGCAATAGGCATCTGACGCTAGCTGTGCTGCTTGTCTAATATTAAATGCTGCTAGTGAGCCCTTCTGAGATGATAAACTGAGCTGTCCTGGAGAGGAGAGATGGAAGAGGACGTGCCAGGTTGAGTTTGCACACTCAGAGCACAATCTTGTGCCACATCCAGAAATGTTCCAATTAGCATGGACTATGTCATGAGCATTTTAACAGGGTAGCAAGCCCCTTAAATGAAGTTGGACTCAGCTATCCTTTTTCAGTCCAGATGTGCTCTAGTTCAGTGTAATGAGGGTGAGGCTGCCCCAGGAGTTATAAACGAAAGCTCAGGATCCTGAGGTACAGTTTAGAATGGAAGAGGGTCCAGAGGCTTGAGAGTAAGGAGCTCAGAGGAAGAGCAGAGCTGGGCTGAGAGCTCAGGGACGAGATGTCCCTGAAGCCAGATCAGGCTGGGGAAAGCAGAAGGCAAGCAGGCAGTTGGAGGTGGGGCCCCTACAAACTTCCCCAGGCCAGAGTGCTGACGGCTGAGAGCGGCAGAGGGTGATGCCTCTGAACTGGAGAGCTGAAAATGGAAAGCCAGAGAGGGCTGAAGGCCAGATGGGTGAGCCTGCTGATGTCTCAGGCAAGAGCTGGAACTATTCCTGAAAAAAAACAAGGGTGGAGAGAATCCCCAGCTAGAGGCAGTGAGATGGGGCATGTTGAGAAAAGCCAGAGCTGTACTTGGTGTTGGACTGTTGGGACAAATGTGCTATTTGGACTGTGCAGGGGGCATCTTGGTTTATGGTAGATAGCAGGACTTCTGGTAATAAACTAAAACTGCAACAAGGGTTACTTACGTATTCCAAAGGCTGTACTGAGTTTATTTGAGGAATAGAGGGAAACTGAGGCAAGGGACCATTTGCAGGGCTGCCATGAGGCTACAGTGGGGTGCCCAGTAAGGGGCCACACATTTACAAGCATGTTTGCTCATTATTACTATCTTACAAATCCAGTATCTGGGTCAGTAAAGTTTTCTTCTGGATGACTGACTTGTAGTACAGTGTGTGAAGAAATCAGTGCAGAGTAATGTGTACAGTATACTTATGTCAGGCCCTCATTTAACGGGGCTTATCTATCCTCAGCATAGCTCTGTATGCATTGAGGAATCACTGTCAGGTTTAGGTGTGAGAATAGTGTACTGAGGATTAAAGGGGCACTGTAGACTGAAATCTCCCTTCTAGTTGAGAATGTTTGAGTTAATTACTATATCTGAAAGGCTAGAATGCAAACTGAAGAGAGAGTTAAGGTTTGGGGTTGGGTTTTTTACATTTGGCACCACGGTGTTTGGGTTTTTTCACATAGAAGCAGGGTGTAGAAAAACAACATGAAAATGTGGTAAAAGAACAGTTAAAAATATACGTTGACAGCAGGGTTCAGGAGCCAGTGCAGCACCTGAAACGTCTCTCAATTTGCTTTTTCAGTGTGACTGTTTCCCTTTATTTAACCTCTTTCCTTACAGACAAGTTTTAAAATCTAGAGCAGTGGTTCTCAACATGTGGTCCACGGGCTGCTTGGGGCCCAGTCAGCATACGGCTGCGGTCCATGTGACATCCTCGGGGCCATACAGGTAGTGTATATATTGTGTGGCTGTGGCCCACATAACACACACAGCGGCATATGCGGCCCACAATGGTAAATAGGTTGCGAACCACTGGTCTAGAGTTTAGACAAATTTGAGTCGTTCACTAGTGTTTTTGAGTGGTGGTTTGGGGGCATGGGTAGATTTGTGCTTAAAGGGTTACCTAGTCAAAATGGGTCCAGTATCTTAGGGCAACACTATCAAAAGCAGTTAGTGATTTTTAGGTGCCCAACGTGAGACTTCTTAAACAGAGCTGTCTTTCAGAAAGTGCCAACCGCCCGCTGTCTGAAAGCCAGGCCTGATTAAGGTGTCCCATGTTGGGACTCATCATTTAGAAAATGCTGGCCTTAAAAGTTCTTGACCTATTTTTATACTCTTCGTCTTGTACATCTTTGACATTCTTTGCTCCCTTGCTGGTATCTATGAGTGACCACAAAGCAGCGCCAGTGGGGCCCAATGGAAGCTCCAGGACATGCAGGGCCTTGGCCCTTTTTGTTCTGCACTTCTGTGCCCAGTCCTTCCTCTTCCATTGATGTGTGGCAGCAGCATAGTCCCCATTCCCTAGAGCGTGAAGACTTCTGCCCCACTTCCAGAACTCAGTACATCCCAGGGTGGTCCAAGAAATGAAGATTCTATGCAACACACACTAGCAGCCACGGGTGCTCCCCAGTCCCCCTTGTCAGCTGCCACTGCTTCTATTCTTTACTGCTGTCTTCCCATGTCAGCCCCATTAAATGGCTTTTCAAATGTTCTGTTGCTCATTTTCCAATTTCTTCTTAATATTTTGGTACTTGGTCCATGAAGGTTCCAGGCAGTCTGCCCTAGAAACTGAATTCCTCTGATCCAAACAGCATCAGGAGATCCATGCCCTGCCCTGCCTTGCTCTGCCTTGTCTTGTTAATGCGCCTCTGTCCTGTTCTCCTGGGGTCACTTCCAAGAGAGTGAACTCCCTCTCAGCCCAGGTCCCCTTGAATCCTTGGCCCTCTTGCTATCTCCATGTGAGACACTAAACAACTGATTGATAAATGGCAGTGACTGATGTTCATTACTGATGAGGTCTGTATTTGAAGTAATGACTTAGGTGTAAATTGCCTCTTTGGTTACCAATTTCCCAAAGATACTTAAGCTCAGTATTAACAAATTATATCATTAGGGGACAATTTGTTATAGGCTCATTTTTAGAATGCCTGTACGACAGGACAGGGCTTGTAACCCTGGTTGTTATAGAAGAGGGCAGCTGGCTCCCTAATCTTGCCTCCTGAAGATGTTGGTCAAAAGATGTTTGCCTGAATCTGATTAGAAATGGGACTGGGCTGAATTGCAGCTTGTCTTTCCCCCTGCTTCTGTAGTGTCTGCTGAAGAATTAGTGCTAACTGGTCTGTCCCTGCAGAGGGAGAAGCAGCTGAACCTGAGCCGTTCCCAGTAGATGTCTCCCTGAGCTGCTGCTACGATGAGGAGATTGAGTCAATTAGAAGCTATTTCTGCAGCAGGCAGCTATTTTTGGGAATCAAAGAACATGTTACAGGCTGGAACGATCTTGCTGGGCTGGCGGATCAGGCAGCCGAGAAAGAACAGCTGCTCTATCTCTGGCAGTTTCTCTGTTCCATGCCCTGTGCTGTCACTTCCTCCTGTATGCAGGCAAACAGTTACACTGAACCCTTCCTTCTTCTCCTTCCAGCTTGCAACTGTGGAGCCCGGAATGAAGTTTCACATGTACACGAAAGAAGAGCTTGAAGAAGTCATCAAGGATATCTGAAAAACACAGAGCTTGAGAGAGAGACTCCCTCAAAACCCTCATTCCCTAGTCTAAGCGAACTGGAAGAAGTCAGTTTGCTTTGAGTGCCTGTGATTTTATTTCCAGCAGCATTATGTACTTGCTCTTTGTAGAAGGCTCTAATGGTTTTTTTTACAGGTTCTGTACATAAACAATCTACAATAAGAAAATGAGAATAAATCCTTTTGTTACTCTATCTTGATTCTCTTGTATTGAAGATCTGGGGTGGGGGGAGATGCGGAACAGATATAGAACGACCTCTGCTGTTAAACTGCTGCAAGGTAATACAGTAAGCCCTGCATCTAATGTATGTTCTGCAATCTGGCATCCCTAATAAAACTGCTCTCCCTGCCCTGCTATGCAGACTGCTTCTCTGAACAGTATGGTCTGGTGTTCCCAGGGCCGGCGCTACCATTTAGGCGACCTAGGCAATGGCTTAGGGTGCCAGAATTTTGGGGGTGCGCTATTTTGCTGGGGGGGCGGCATGCGGGTCTGGGGGACCTTCCACAGTGATGCCGGCGGACGGTCCGCTGCTGTGAAGGTCCGGCAGAGCTGCCGCAGTCATGTCGGCGGACGGTGCGCTGCTCTAAAGGCTCCAGCGGACCTACCGCAGTCATGCCAGTGGCAGGTCCACCAGAGCCTTTAGACCAACGCACCATCCGCTGACATGACTGCGGCAGCTCCACCGGACCCGCGGGGGGCGGTGAAACGGCCGTCTGCCTAGGGCGTCAGAAACCCTGGTGCTGCTCCTGGGTGTTCCCAGACGTGGCACGACCTTCAGCACTCACTCTGGGGAAGATCCTTTCTGGCAACTCCAATGGCAAAGCTCCCTCTTGTGGAGAATGCTGTAATAACATACTATCTGTAATGAAACATCTGATCCAATGTCACTTATCTGAGACCGATGGCCCTTTGTGTATCAAGTGCGTCAAAAAGACCCCCTGCTAATCCAGATTCATCTTGCCCATTCTCCGTCATGTGTCCAAGGCTTGCCTGTAGTTTTGATTTATGTTGAAGGTTGTGAAATCAATAACTGGATTTGACATTCTTTCTTAACAGGAGCCTTAAAAGTAGGACCAAAGAGCATGGTAGGATACTTATACCCTTAACTGGAAATGAATTTTAATGTACCAAAGTCCTGTGACTTTATTTTCATAGTTAATTTTCAGAGAGCGACTTCTTTTCCCAGATCTGAAATTGCTTTGAGATTTATGGGTGCAGTAGTGTCCTGTTAACAATCAGACTAGTGTCATTTATCTCTGGTGGTTGTCATTTAGATCAGTGTCCTTTTTGCTTATCTAGAGTGAATCTTATCGCGTTATTTGTCTCACTTTTGTTCCCAATTGAGTAACACACAGCATTAGTTTCTCTAACCAGAGGAGCTGTAACTTCTGCTGCACAATCTGGGTACTGGGGATTGAGATCAATGTGTGTTGGATTGTTAAAAGTAAAAGGAAGCTCTGCTTAATCATCGGACCAAAAATGTTTGTTCCTCTGAAATCAAGGTCTTATTTTACTAATGCTGTTTCAGAATTTAGGAAATTAGCTGTGTGGTGGTCCCTGCCAGTAAAGGCCTGAGACTACAGTTCTGTTGAGTGGGTGGCTCTTTAAACCCTTGCATATGATTGAGAGTGGGCCTACCTGAAGTTTCGCTTTGTCTGTGTCTTATTTTGAAAAATTAAAGTTTCATAATGAAGAAATTAGAACTTCTGTTTTTTGTGAAATAAGCAACCGAGGTAGCTTTTTTTAATACAGGCATTGAGAGACTCTGAGTACTGCAGAGAAGAAAACTTGCTTTGGCAAATGGGAATGCTTAAGACATCAATTTCTGTAGAATTTACTGAAACAGAAAACTAGTATTCTTACACCTCTGAAAAAAACCTTTCCACTGTGACTCTGAAGTGGAAGCTGTTTCTGTCTCCAGCATTAATTTCATGGCTGCTTTTAGCTTTTTCAAGCAGGAGCGTGAAATTGACAAGACTGATCAGTTTCACTGTTACTATCCCTTACCTTGTGGAAGTCCCAACACCAAGAATTGGGTCAGTTTTCTTTTGCTGTTGCTTGGGAATGGTCTGAGCAGCAGCAAAGGGAGGCAGGGGGGTGTTGAAGGCAGGAGGAAGACCTCATAATGGAGACTGGGTAAGGTTAGAATAGCAGAGCCCTCCAGAAGGCTAGGCAGAGGGAAAACTCATCCTTCCAGCTGCTGGGAGCATGAAAGTTTCAAATTGAACACAAATAGACATGTAAGGTAAACCCCAAAGCAATGTCCAGACAGCATCCTTATAGGAATCCCAGCATCTCTTTCTAGTAGAAAGAGTGGGAGGCTGGACTTCACCAGCCAATTGTCTGTGGACCTTAAAAATAAATTAAATAAATAAATAAAAATAAAGCCATATTGGGTCAGACCAATGGGCCATCTAGCCAAGTATCCTATCTTCTGACCATGCCCAGTGCCAGATGCTTCATGACTGGTGTGGAGAAATTGCCCATTCCCTCTGATTTTATAGATCCCTATCATATCCCTCCTTAGTCATGACTTTTTTCTAACCTGAACAGTCCCAGTCTAAGCTCTCCTTGTATGGAAGCTATTCCATAACCCTAATCATTTTTATTACTTTGTACCTGTACCTACTGTTCATGGAGGCTCCCTCATATCCGGTACTAGAGTAATTGTATGTTGGATTCTCTTGTCCATCGAAGCAACAAGTGTTCAGCTGGTGTTGACTTAAGCGCTGTTTATTTGGTTTTATGGCTTCACACATGGGAAGTGACTTTGATCCTGGATTTGCAAAATATGGTTGCATGTCTTGCTAGTGTAGTGGTTATTGAGGGGAGAGTTTGAGGCATTGGCCTTCTGACTTGCTCTCTTCTCCTGCAGAGATTTCTCACTCTACTTCTCGAAAGTAAAGAGAGCCTCATGGCACTGACCTCTCCATCTAGATCTGTCCAATGCAACAAGTTCCCACGTTTCAGTGACTAGCATGCTTTGAGGTTGGCCTTCAGGGTGTCTTTGTATCTAAGGCTAAGTCGACCCTTAGAATGGGTTCCTGTGCTCCGCTGGCTGTAGAGCACTGCTTTTGGTATATAGGAAACCTCCATGCAGACCAGGTGCCAAACCCAGCAAAGCTGAACCTGGATGAGGATGGTCTCAATGGCAGAGATTTCACACCTCTCAAGGACTTAAATGTTGGGGCTCCTGTCCTGCCCCTTGATGTTGGAGATGGATGTTAGGTTGCTCTCCACTTGTTTGATATGGCAGCGGTACGATGTCCATGTGTCACAGACATGGAAGAGTTGAGTGCGTACAATAGCATGGTAGATCATCTTGGTTCTGAGGTAGACTGCATGCTCCCTTTGGAGGAGCCTGTGGGTGAGCCTGCCAAATGCCAAGTTTCCTTCACCAGGTGCTGAGTGATCTCATAATCCAACATGGCATTGCTGGAAAGTGTGCTACCCAGGTAGCAGAATTTCCTGCCTGAGATGAAGGGTGTATTGTTAATTGTGACACTGGGATCATTGTGCTCATGATGCTGATGATCTGATGCTGGTGAATGCAGGCTGATTGTAAAAACAAAGCATTTTGAGGCTGAGGCATAGGCAAAGCAGTTCACGGTAAGCTGATTGTCCTTGGGCGTGTGTTCAATGAGGGCACAGTTATCAGCACAGGAGCTGTCCTAATAGCTGTTTGATTACCTTGATGCGGGCCCTGAGTCACTGAGATTGAATAGACCCATCCTCCACCCCCATCCAATCTGAACTGGATGTGTACTTCTCCCTCCATCAAAGTCCTGGAATGCAAACAAGAGCATGGCTGAAAAGACAAATGCAGAGAATGAGAGCCATTCTTCACCCCTGTTTGGGGCCATTGGTGACAGGGAAGGCTTCTGATGAGTCACCACACTCCATCACCTTGGCCATCATGCCACCGTGAAATGAGCAGATGGTAGCAATCACCTTCTCTGTGCAGCCAAATTTAAGAAGGCGTTCCCATAGGCCCTCGAGATTCACCGTGTTGAAGGCCATGGCCAGGTCAGCAAACACTACGTACAGGTCCTTGTTCTGTTCACAAGCCTTCTGTTGTGTTTGTCAGGCTGAAAAAATAATGTCCAGGGTGTCGCAGTCAGCACCAAAGCCACACTGTGACTGAGTCAACTAGATGAGAGACAAGCCTGTTGGGGACAACCTGAGCAAGGATCAGACACCAGTGAGATTCTGCACCGGTTGTCACAGCTAGAGGTGCTTCCCTTCCTCTTGTAGAGATGGACTATGAAAGCTTCCTTATATGCCTGTTGCACCATACCCTGTTCCTATAGAACCTTGAAAAGGCTGGGGGGCTTCCTGATTAGGGGGGCACCTCCCACATTTGTGCACTTCAGGTTGACGCGACGCTATCAGGACATGGTGACTTGCCTATGGACAGCTCCTTTAACTTCATCTAAAGAAAGGTACACGGGCAGCTCCTCCAGGCCAGGACGCTGCAGGAGTGAGTCAATGGCATTGTCAGACATAGTTCAGGAGACGATCAATGTACTTTGCTCAGGGAGAGAATATTCCCTTTGTGAGCAACTGGTTACTGTCGGCTGTGAGGGCAGTGACTGTACCACTGGATTTTGGGCCATACACAGCACGGAGACCTTCATAGAAGGTCTTCATGTCATGCTTGTCAGCAGCTTCCTGCAGTTCTAGAGCCTTCTGCTCCCCCCACTGGTTCTTCATCAGGTTTGCAGTGTTTGGCCTGATGCTACCAGGCCTTCCTTGCTGATTTCTTATCCAAAATGTAGGGGGTGTGTGTGGTGTGCATAGTCTCCACTAGCCGGTCTGTTTCTTGGTCACTCTCATTGAACCAATCTTGGTGTTTCTGCCTTAGAAAGCCAAGAACCTTGGATGTGACATCTGAGCTTCTGCGTGATTGCATCAATATCTCCAGAGTTCTCTGGGACCTCAGCTAATGCAGTCTCTGGTGTTAGTTTGAACTTTGCTTGCTTGCTGGGGTATTTCGTGGCAGCTCATTGATCTTCTTTGGTGGTTTGTGGTGTCTTCTAGAGCACTCTGAGAAGTGTAGCAACATGCTTCTCTCCAGCATTCGGCTCTTCTCACAGCGTGGGTGATGTGCACATCTTTAGTGTCTTTAAACCATACAATTATGTAATACAGCATGTGCCTGTTTTGATCTGGGATGCATCCATATTGTCTTGGCCTGTTGGAAGACTGTGTTGGTAAGGGTGAGATTGAGCTCGGCACACTTGGAGAGAAGTAGTTGGCTGCTGGAGTTTGACCTTCCAATAGCATTCTATTCCCCATGTCAGAACTGGCTCGCACACAAGCATTAAAGTCTCTGAAAAGGCCTGCTCTGTTAGCTCAGGAGGATATGAGCTGCATATCTGCTCTAGTTTGTGGAGAATGACCATTGCCATAAGGCCACCTGTGTGCAGAGTTGTGACTAAGGACTGCCAGCAGCATCCTCTGCCTGTCCTTGTCACCACAGCATTTGGGTAAGTTGTTTACGCTGAATGAGCTAAATGAGTTTGGCTGAACAACCAGCACTATGAATGGGTTTAAGTGAGAGAGGCTTGCTCAGAGCCTCTCCCATGCTCTTACCCAAGCAGCTGTTGCTCCGCTGGTGCAATAAATGCCACTGGCATGGCAGCTGTTGTGCATGCAAGATTTCTGTTCGCAGTTGTCCCTTTTCCTAGGTGAGCTGCCGAGCTGAGCTGAAAAGACTCATCTACCATAAACGTAGTAATTGGCCAGTGACTACTTATATCACACAGGTTGCCCTTATATGCCATCACAAGGCATGTGCTTCGTTGACCTGAGTATTAGAATCCTTGACTCTTACTAAAATCTACAGATGAAAAGTAAGTCTCAGCTCCATTTTACAGATGAGTATTCCTCACGGGCCTTATTTGCAGACCTATAATCTCAAAGGTGTGTGCCACTGAAACTTGCCCATTAAAAAGAAATGTAGGATTCAGGTATGTGGAGGTCAGTGTTAGTGTTTCCATGGCTTGGATTAATATGATGCACAACAGCATGTTGCCTTTATAGCAACATTCTCTGGTTCTCAATTGTTGTGCAATTAGTCATGGTACCTGACCAGAAGAATCCTGCTGTTCCAGGGGATGGTGCTGTTCCTTTGACTTTCCTTTTCTAGGCAACAAATACAACAAACACATCTTCCCTGGGTGGGGACTCAAAACAAAGAAATGTCCTTTATATCCTATCCTAATCACGTTTGCTGGTACCAACTATCATGTGATGCTGACATGGTATTTTAACTAAATCAAGGCTTTGCATTCTGATCTCTGTTCCCTCGGCCCTAGGGAGAAACACTAAACACTTGAAGTTGTTGCAAGTCAGCCAACAAGTCAAATATAGTACAAGTAGGGCATCCTGAAATAATAGATTTTGCTCTCTTGCCACATCCCACTCAAATGAGTTTCATCTCGGCTCTTTTTGATGCCTTCCCACAGTACTACTCAGATGATATACAATGCTGTTAGGCAGTTGTAGAAATGTCAGATATTTGTCCTTATGTTTTTCAAATTTGAAATCCAAATGAATGCATGGAAAAATAGCATCTGTGGAGGGGATGACACTGATATAAAATTAAGCTCTTTTCTTGCCTGCAGTCCCCCTCTCATTTGCTAGAGAGCATGGAATGAGAACAAAATGAAGAGTCAGAAACTTCTGATTTTTAATCTGTTTACCCGCTGACTTAATCTGTGGCTTTGGGCAAAGCAAAGTCACTTAACCTGTCTTCTACACAGCTTATCTCACTTTGGCAGATATCTCACTTCCGCATAGTTATGAGGCTTAGTCACTGAAAAGCTTTCAAGATGACGAGTGTTGCACAGATGGGTTAGGAATTTTCTCCTTTGCGCCTTCCCTTAACCTGAATATCTGTAAACTCCATACCTGCCTTGGGCCAAAGGGGGAGCTTTTATCTCTTTGATTCCAATGGTCGTTTCTGAATGGTCTTACTTTCCCCATGACCTCTGCCATGGAGTTGGAGCTTAATTTGTTACAAAGCTGTTCTTTACCATCAAAAAGCACTTAAAGTTTCATTGTGCTGGCATGGAGCTGCACTCTTCAAACAGCAGCATCGCACTGTGGGAGCTGAGGTTTAGTCTCCTTGCTAGGATTCTGAGACTGTGTAAGTGTGTGGCCATGGTTCAGCTATCTTGCATAACATTTTAAATGTGGATTTGTAAGGGCATAATTATAGCCCAGAATGAAAAACCTTTCAGAATGTTTATGCTAGAAGAGGGCTTAGGCATTGAAGAGAAACCAGTTAAACGTGCATGTCCAGCTTCTCTGCCTCTTCCAGTGAATGAACATCTATTCCAGCCTACCTACTAAAAGTATCTTTTTACATTCCTTCTATATAGTGCTATATTGCATCCCTTCACTGAGTCCCCATCTGTTAATCCATCTAATTCAAACTCATTGTTTTACTAATCTCGCACCTCATATCATTTGTGCTCTCATGTCCCCTTTCTCACTAGGTTTGTTTTTCCCCATCTTCTCATTTTACTAATCCTTTTGCCTCCAGTTTTTGGCTTCATGTCTCTGTCATGCTACTTGCCTAGGCCTGGATCAGTTACCAAGCTCCCTCTCTATCTCTCCCTTTCAGTCTAATTCTCCAGCAATTTCTTCTCAGATCCCTGCACTGTCTTGAGGGTGAAGTCCAGTGGTGAAGGGCATGTGCCTTAAAGCATGTAAAACATCATGTGAATTTGGGATTCTAGATTTGTTTTCCAACCTTTGCAAGCAGCCATCTGTTTAATCGTGCTAAATCCTCACCTGTAACAGAAGCTGCTTTCCACTCATGCCATGGCGTCACTGAGGCTTGGAATTGGGGTTACTCTTGTTCCTGCCCAAATTACCGTGGCTTGCACTGCTCACTGGGCCAGCTACCCCTAGCATTGCTACCATGAAGCGCTCAAAAATCTTGATGTGATTTTTGAACCAAAGATTTTAAAAACATTTAAAAAAAAATGACCTTCTGGTTTTTAAGCCTTTAGAGCATGTTCTGGGTCCCACTTTCAACTTTGTTCACAGCCAGGATGGTTAGAAACTTTTAAAACTACTTGGTTGAGTCTCACATATTCACCCAACTTCAGCTGGAGCTGTAAGAAAAACACTGTCAGGTGAATGTCAGATTGTTTGTTTGAAAAGTGTGAATTGGGAGTGCTTTGTTCCAGGTGGGCCTTGAGTGGGCCTGACTGTTATAAAAAGGCAGTTAGCTGCTCAGCTGGTTTGCCGCTAACAGCGAAGGCTAACAAGGGGAGTTTGCCTGGGAATTGGCCGGGGGAGAGCCCACCTAGGCTGTCATCTCACGGGCTTCTGTGAGTTGCTGCAACAGTAGAGGAAGCTCTTAGAAGGAAGAAATTATGGATGGTGAACGATCAGCTGTTGTAACCTGCACAGGATGTGCCATGTTTGTCTTTCTTCCACAGGACAGAACTGACTTTGTACAGACAAAGTGCAAGCTGGTCTCCATATTGGAAGAGAAGGTTCAAGGTCTGGAGCAACAAGTATCGACCCTGCATTGCATAGGAAAAAATAAAGATTTCCTGGACAGACATCAGGATATGCTTCTACGGGCACAACATTCTGAAGAATTGGAGCAGGCTATGCAGAGGGGGGAGAGAGATGGTGAAGAAATTTGGCAGCATGTGACCTCCAGAAGAAGAATGAGGAGTGTCCATGTACCAGCAGTGGAGATACAGAAAAGTAACTGTTTTCATGTTCTCTCCACAGGCACTAATGTGGAGAGTGGACTAGATGATATGTCTGAGGGAAGGGAGCAGAAGGAGACTTCACCGATTGGAAGGCATGAGATGCACTGTCCTAGGAATGGGGGTTCCATGACCACCGCTCCCAAGGAGGGGGGTGGTGGTTGGAGACTCCCTCCTCAGGGGGACTGAGTCATCTATCTGCTGCCCCGACCAAGAAAACCAAGAGGTCTGCTGCTTGCCAGGAGCTAGGATTCACAATGTGATGGAGAAACTGCTGAGACTCATCAAGCCCTTGGATCGCTACCCCTTCCTGCTTCTCCACGTGGGCACGAATGATACTGCCAGGAATGACCTTGAGCAGATCACTGCAGACTACGTGGCTCTGGGAAGAAGGATAAAGGAGTTTGAGGCGCAAGTGGTGGTCTTGTCCATCCTCCCTGTGAAAGGAAAAGGCCTGGGTAGAGATCGTCGAATTGTGGAAGTCAACGAATGGCTACGCAGGTGGTGTCGGAGAGAAGGCTTTGGGTTCTTTGACCATGGGATGGTGTTCCAAGAAGGAGGAGTGCTAGGCAGAGATGGGCTCCATCTAACGAAGAGAGAGAAGAGCATCTTTGCAAGCAGGCTGGCTAACCTAGTGAGGAGGTCTTTAAACTAGGTTCACCAGGGGAAGGAGACCAAAGCCCTGAGGTAAATGGGGAAACGAGATACCGGGAGGAAGCACGAGCAGGAGAGTGCAAGAGGGGAGGACTCCTATATCATACTGAGAAAGCAGGACAATCAGCAAGTTACCTTAAGTGCCTATACACAAATGCAGGAAGCATGGGAAACAAGCAGGGAGTCCTGGCAGAGTCAAGGAACTATGATGTGACAGGAATAACAGAGACTTGGTGGGATAACTCGCATGACTGGAGTACTGTCATGGATGGATATACACTGTTCAGAAAGGACAGGCAGGGCAGAAAAGGTGGAGTTGCACTGTATGTAAGAGAGCAGTATGACTGCTCAGAGCTCCAGTATGAAATTGGAGAAAAACCAGAGAGTCTCTGAATTAAGTTTAGAAGTGTGAGCAACAAAGATGATGTTGTGGTGGGAGTCTGTTATAGACCACCAGACCAGGGGGGATGAAGTGAACGAGGCTTTCTTCTGGCAAGTAGCAGAAGTTACTAGATTGCAGGCCCTGGTTCTGATAGGAGACTTTAATCACCCTGATATCTGCTGGGAGAGCAATACAGCAGTGCACAGACAATCCAGGAAGTTTTTGGAACACGTAGGGGACAATTTCCTGCTGCAAGTACTGGAGGATACAACTAGGGGCAGAGCTCTTCTAGATCTGTTGCTCACAAACCAGGAAGAATTAATAGGGGAAGCAAAAGTGGATGGGAAGCTGGGAGGCTGTGACCATGAGATGGTCGAGTTCAGGATCCGGATGCAAGGAAGAAAGGAGATCAGCAGAATACGGACTCTGGACTTCGGAAAAGCAGACTTTGACTCCCTCAGGGAACTGATGGGCAGGATCTTCTGGGAAAATAACATGAGGGGGAAAAGAGTCCAGGAGAGCTGGCTGTATTTTAAAGAATCTTTATTGAGGTTGCAGGAAAAATACATCCCAATGTGTAGAAAGAATAGTAAATATGGCAGGCAACCAGCTTGGGTTAACAGTGAAATCCTTGCTGATCTTAAACGCAAAAAAGAAGCTGACGATGTGGAAGATTGGACAAATGACCAGGGAAGAGTATAAAAATATTGCTCAGGCTTGCAGGAATGAAATCAGGAAGGCCAAATCACACTTGGAGCCGCAGCTAGCAAGAGATGTTAAGAGTAACAAGAAGGGTTTCTTCAGGTATGTTAGCAACAAGAAGAAAGTCAAGGAAAGTGTGGGCCCCTTACTGAATAAGGGAGGCAAGCCTGAGACAGAGGATGTGGAAAAAGCTAATG
Organism: Chelonoidis abingdonii; assembly: GCF_003597395.2. Taxonomy (NCBI): domain Eukaryota; kingdom Metazoa; phylum Chordata; order Testudines; family Testudinidae; genus Chelonoidis; species Chelonoidis abingdonii. The sequence continues at coordinate 26,527,972 of NC_133772.1, read as the reverse complement.
TACTCAATGCTTTTTTTGCCTCTGTCTTCACAACAAGGTCAGCTCCCAGACTGCTGCACTGGCAGCACAGTATGGGAGAAGGTGACCAGCCCTCTGTGGAGAAAGAAGTGGTTCGGGACTATTTAGAAAAACTGGATGAGCACACAAGTCCATGGGGCCGGATGCACTGCATCCGAGGGTGCTAAAGGAGTTGGCAGATGTGATTGCAGAGCCATTGGCCATTATCTTTGAAAAACTCATGGCAAACGGGGGAGGTCCTGATGACTGGAAAAAGGCTAATGTAGTGCCCATCTTTAAAAAAGGGAAGGAGGAGGATCCAGGGAACTACAGGCCAGTCAGCCTCACCTCAGTCCCTGGAAAAATCATGGAGCAGGTCCTCAAGGAATCAATTCTGAAGCACTTAGAGGAGAGGAAAGTGATCAGGAACAGTCAGCATGGATTCACCAAGGGCAAGTCATGCCTGACTAACCTAATTGCCTTCTATGAGGAGATAACTGGCTCTGTGGATGAGGGAAAGCAGTGGATGTGTTTATTCCTTGACTTTAGCAAAGCTTTTGATACGGTCTCCCACAGTATTCTTGCCAGCAAGTTAAAGAAGTATGGGCTGGATGAATGGACTATAAGGTGGATAGAAAGCTGGCTAGATCATCTCGGGCTCAACGGGTAGTGATCAATGGCTCCATGTCTAGTTGGCAGCCGGTATCAAGCGGAGTGCCCAAGGGTCGGTCCTGGGGCCAGTTTTGTTCAATATCTTCATTAATGATCTGGAGGATGGCGTGGACTGCACTCTCAGCAAGTTTGCAGATGACACTAAACTGGGAGGAGTGGTAGATACGCTGGAGGGTAGGGATAGGATACAGAGGGACCTAGACAAATTAGAGGATTGGGCCAAAAGAAACCTGATGAGGTTCAACAAGGACAAGTGCAGAGTCCTGCACTTAGGACGGGAAGAATCCCATGCACTGTTACAGACTAGGGACCGAATGGCTAGGCAGCAGTTCTGCAGAAATAGGTTGGATATTAGGAAAAACTTTTTCACTAGGAGGATGGTGAAGCACTAGAATGGGTTATCTCTGGAGGTAGTGGAATCTCCTTCCTTTGAGGTTTATAAGGTCAGGCTTGACAAATCCCTTGCTGGGATGATTTAGTTGGGGACTGGTCCCACTTTGAGCAGGGGGTGAGACTAGATGACCTCCTCAGGTCCCTTTCAAACCTGAGATTCTATGATTCTAATGGTGATAGATGGAGCCCGCCAGCAGGGTTAGCTTTAAGTCCATTATTAATGTAGAACCATAGAATATCAGGGTTGGAAGGGACCTCAGGAGGTCATCTAGTCACAGCCCCTGCTAAAGCAGGACCAATCCCCAGAACAGGTTTTTACCCCAGTTCCCTAAATGGCCCCCTCCACGACTGAGCTCACAATCCAGGATTTAGCAGGCTACTGAGCTATCCCTCCCCCCATAGAACCAGCATGCAGCAAAAACGCCCATAGGGCCACAGCTGGGGGCCTAGGACAAGGCCTGGACTCAGATGCCTGGGTTCTGGTCTCAGCTCTGGGGCCCGGCTCTAGTAGGGGAGTAGGCTGTTGTACCCCCGGGCTGCCTGGTGGGAGCGTGGAGGAACCAGGCTTCCACAGGGCGCTGCGCCTTTAAGTGCTCTGGGGAGCGGGACTTGTAGACACAACGTTTCCAGGTTGCAAAGTAGAGGCTGTTAAATTCAACCAATTAAAAAAAGAACAACCTGCTCTGCGCATCTACTAGCCAATCAGAGAACGGTCGCGGGGTAGACTAGGATTGAGGGGAAATAAGATTAACGGTGGGTCTAGGCAATCACTTTATGCGAGGTCAACCAATGAGCGAGGCGTTTGTGGAAGAAGGTGGTGCTTGGAATGCATGAGTGACAAGGAGGGAACCTAATCAGAAGGTAAAGGGTCTGGTCAGGTTCGGCCCATGTGACGTTGCTAGGGGGACGGTGTGAGTGCTTGAGAGATAGAGACGGACAGTTCATGAAGCCAATCACAATTATGAGGCGCGCTCGGCCACACGAACGGGGAAAGAACCCTCATGGAGGGCGGGGCTTGTTTCCTGGATGGAGAGTGCCGTTTCCTTTAACCAATGAGAAGTGGCAGCTGAGTGCGTGCTACCCAATGGGGTGGCTGTAGGCGGGGCGCGGCGAAGCCGGGGTCCGGACGCTGGCAGCTGCTGGCCTGGGCTGGTTAGTGGCGATGGGGCTGAGGGAGGCTGCGCTGTGGGGGACCGTCCTGCTGCTGCTGGGACCCGACCGGCTGGAAGGGGCCCGTGGCGGGCCGCTGCGGAGACGGCGGGCGGTGGAGCCGGGCTGCGGGGAGCTGCGCGGGGTCGAACCCATCCTGGGCAACAACACCTACCAGGTGCGGGGCGGGGGGGCGGACAGACCGACACACCGCGTTCCCCCCCGCCGCCGCTGAGTGCGGACAGACCGACACACCGCGTTCCCCCCCGCCGCCGCTGAGGGCGGACAGACCGACACACCGCGTTCCCCCCCGCCGCTGAGGGCGGACAGACCGACACACCGCGTTCCCCCCCGCCGCCGCCGCTGATGGTCTTGCCGTGCCCAGAATAGGGGATACTGCCCTGTGCCAGCCATGCCTGCCTGGTCTTGGGGGGCTCCCACGCTGCCTTGGTCTTTGCCTCCTATCAGAGCCGCCAGGACAGCAATTCACCTTCCTCCTCTTGCAGGCAGGGGCCCGGGAGAGCTAAAGCTGGCCCTCCCACCTTGCTTTCTAGCACTAGTTGCCGGTGCCTTCAAGAAATCGCTGCATACAATAGGTATTGGGGCGGGAGGCAGCTGGTCTTTGCCTGCGCAGCCAGGAGCCGAGGGGGTTAAGTTTGTATAGAGCAGGTTCCTGCCACGTGAGTGTCTATTATGGCAAATGTCAGTGTGACCTTTGGTAAGTCACTTCCTAGGTTGGTGCCTCTGTTTCCCCATCTGCTGAATGGGGATAATGGAACCCATTTTGCCTGGAGTTAGAGAGGTATCTTTAATGTCTGAGCGCTTGGTTTACCTGCATGTGTCAGCGAAGGGCAGGCTAGTCTGTGCGCTATTGCAGGCCCATAGAGGACCTACAGAGAACACTTCAACGTTGTGTTGAACACCTGGGTGTGCCTTCACCTGAGAAGCATTGTAACTTCTCCCTGATTTTCAAAGTGAGATTGAAAACAGGTCACTCTGCTGATGCTGAGCGAGCGGCAGAGGGGCCATACTGCTGCTCCTGTGAGCTTGTCGGGCGTCTGAGGTGCTGAGTCTTGTTGCATCTGTGGAACTCTGTAGCAGTCTCTGAAAAAAACAAAATATAAAACAGCCATTCCCTCGCCCCCCTAGTCATCAGTTAGCCACACTTCACTGACCTGATAGAGTGCAGTGGCTCCAAAGATTGCACCTGTATGTGTACTGCAGGAACCTGTGCTCCACTGACAATGAGCATAGGGGCATATAATCCAGACTGTAACAGGCCCTTAACTGTAGCAGGGCAATTCAGTGCTGCTGTTGCATTAATAATCTGCTGTAGAAAATCCTATTATTTGGTTCCTTCTGTATCCCTCCTGTCTCTCCCTATTCTCTTTATGGCTTTAGCAGATGTTTGTTTCACTCTTGGTGTTTGTCTTTGTGATTTAATTCTGTACCTGAGACGTATTACCATTTTGGGGATCCCCTGAGAGGCAGAACTATGTCTGGCAGGCTTATCCCCCTTTCCTCTGGGGAGGGATCTCTTAGCTGGGTAGAGCCTGAGTTAACATTTGATTCAGTGGCTTCTCTTTCTGCATTTTTCTATTTTAAACTTTAAGTAATAGCTGAGATGCTATTCTCACAGAAGATGTGATGTCAGCACTTCACCTGAATGCAGTAGCTTCTTAGTACAGTGATTGAAAGAATGAGGTGGAAGATTAAGGAGATGCTGCCAGGTTTGGTAGACCTAAAATCTAATGTCCTGGTTATTTCCCATTTGCACAGACAGCTTAAACTTCAGTCATCTAACCCCCACAAAAGCTAAATGGGTTAGTCCTCTCTCCTAGTACAGGTCTCCCCCGCAACAGCCACCTTACCAATTGCTTACTAGCCAGGAGCTGGTAGAAAAAAGGAGATGTTAACCCCAGAAAGATCTAGGGGTACTGTGCTGGAAGCCCCAGCTGCCTTCTGCTTTTGTGTAAATACTCTGTTTTATTGTTACCTCATGCTCCCAACTCACCCTCATCCTGCTTGCCTGTGGCATCCTGCCTGACACCTTGATTGTAACTCTATGGGGGAAGGAGTGTTGTCCTAGTTACTTGTCTGTCCAGCACTTAGCACAGTGGAATACTGTTCTTTGATGGGGGTTCCTGGTTGCTACTATAATATAGCAACTGGGAAGGGTCCTGGGATTCTTAACTATTGTACTATCGTTCCCGCCACCTGCCTCAAATAGGTGAGCTTCCTGGCTGCTCAGAAGGGCAGAGGTTTCTTCTACCCATCCCACAGAGCCTCTGTGCTACAGCAAGCTGGGGGTGCGGCGGAGGGGGAGTGTGACTATTAGTCCCCTTCTTTCCCCAGCCTCTTCTTTGGGCCCTTCTCCCCCCAGGAGCAGCTCCAGTGTCTGCCTCTGCTTTTAGCTTTCCAAACTAACAGGTGCTGGGAGAAAAAGACAGAGATTCTAAGGCCAGAAGTGATGATCCTGATCAGTTTCGCCTCCTGGCCACAGCATTCTTAGTGCTATTATTAATCTTAACTGCTCTTGTTAATTTCATGCTGTTGCTTGGCAAAACTATGAGCAGAAGCAGAGGCACTGTCTGCAGACTCTGGAAGATAGGCACTGCATCGATTTACATGAAATTCACATTTGGGAAGGTTTTCTTCGCAATCATAAGGACTAAAACCTTAGATTCTGTAGCAATGAGTGGTGAAGCCTACCACTCACTAGGCAGTAGTAAACTGGCCTGGCTTGGATAATTGGGTTTTAAGCCCATTTCTATTAGCCTCTTCTTTACCTGATGTAGGATCAAAAGTTGGGATTCATTTGCTTACTCTTTCTGACACATTGGAGGTATTTAGTCCCAGTGTAATGTGACATTGTTTGTGGATGCTTTATCCTTCCTTTGTGGTGGATGGGCCCTATGGTATAACGGTATTCTGCAGTATATCTGCTGTCATCCTATTGTGTCTGGAGCTGAGACTTAAAAACCTCCTCTGGCTTCCTTCCAGGGATTGCAAAGCCCTTTACTAACACTGAGTTTAGCATCCCAACCTCCCTGTAACACAGGCAGTTTTGTCCCATTTTACAGTTGAGAAACAAGCTTAGAGAGGGCAAGTGTCTTGCCCAAAGTGAGTATATGACAGATCTGAGAACAGAGGCCATATATCCTGCTTCCTGTTTCTTTGCCTTAACCTACAATCCCATCCTCTCTCCCCTTCAGCGCATAGCTTCTGTAGGCATGTAAAAAGCACTTAGTGCCTAAAAGAAACAGGCTGTGTCAGAAATCAGCATTGGGGAATAACATTGGTGTCTCAGCACAGAGAAGAATATGAGCATTTATTTGCTAGAACTGTCAGTGTTTTGTCCTAGCCATCTGTGATAGAACAGATCGTGTCTGCTGGAGACGAGAGAACAAGCCATAGCTCTTACGCTTTTATTATGGGCCTCTGGAGTCCTGAAGAGGGAGTGAAATCTGGTATCTTCTTACACAGATTTCAGCCTCTGTTTTTGTTTAGCTTGCTCTCCCCCAGCCCTTGAGGGTCCTCTTCTCCCAGAGTCTCTGCTTTATGCTTGAGAGGTCCAACATCTCAGCTATGCCTGTGTGTGTATCTGTGGGGAATATAGTCTGTTCCCCATTCCCTATGGAGGGGAAAGGGTCTGTCAGTCTTCAGTCCAGGGAGGCCTGACCGGAGCTTTCTGTACAACTGAAGTACTGCTCCCTATTTGGCCAAGCAGACGACACAAGACACTCCTTCCATCCCCTCCTTGCGCAGGCCAGCTAAGGTAACTTCCCAAACCCTCTGCAGATTGCTGCCTGGGTAAACAGCTCTGTCTCACAGCAACACTTCTTCCTGGGATTCTCACTGTACTGGGATGTCAGTTCCAAAACTTCCAAGCAGCAGTAGGGGTGAGGAGAGAGCCAGTGGGTTTAATTCTATTGTTTGCTGGGCTTTCTTTCTCTAATCAGATGCTGAAACATGTGCCCACATGTGGCTGGCTCCTGATGGGTTTGAAAACCTCCTAGCTCAAGAATACACCTGCAAATCCAGGGTGGGGGTGAGGCTAGCATCAGCCAGTGTGCTCTCCTGCCTTAGCTGCCAAGTTAATGCGTAGCACCTGCCAGCTGGCTTGTGGAATAATAGCAGCTCCTCCTCCCTTTGCAGGTGTTTCCTCTGGGTTAAACATGCCATATGAGCAGACCTGTTTGGGTCTGAAGTGTTTTGTTGCCTTATATGTAAGAGGCAGTGTGGCCTCAGGGGCTGCGCATGGGACCGCGAGACAGCAGCTCTGGGGTTTCCATCCTAGCTTGGAAGCTACACTGGTTTATGCCTTGTGTAAGCCAACGGAAAGTGTTGCAAAACCCCCTCACTGCTTGCAATTCTTCTACCTTACAACACTTCCATATCTAAACACAACAGTGTTTGGGGGAATAAGGGAGTGATGCTTGAGCTTCTCTGAAAGCTGTGGCCCGAACATCATAGAAGGGAGCTGTGCTGCATGCTGATGTATCACAATGGTTTTGTCAGAAACCATGTGGCTGTGGGGACAAGTGAGATAGCCGCTGTCCCTGGAGCAACACTCGGTAAAGCTGCTTAGCCTCTGCACCTCAGTTTCTCTACTGTAACATGGGAGGCTACCTCTACCATTAGGGAGGAATATGGAAAAATCCTTGATGCAGTTTGAAAATAGAAAGTGTTAAACAGCTGGGGAATGTTAAACTAGAGGGAAGGCCTCAGAGTGATTTGCCCTGGATTTGGGAAACTTTCTGTGTGCGGTCTCTTATCTACTCAGTGGCATTTTGGGTTGCTTGTTGGCAGCCTGGCAGACAGCTTTTCTCTGAAATAAAATGATTCTTACCCTCTTAACAGAGTGAGGTCCCAGATCAATGTGAAGAAAAGGGACTTTCTGGCAGCAGAAGTGGGCCCTGCTCCAGCTCTGCTCATGCTTGAGGACATTTCATTTATTCTGTGTTCAGAGCAGCAGCCACCAAAACGTTTCCCAGCAGAGCCGGAATTTCCGGTTTAGAGACCGTGCTGACCAGCAGTGCGAATGCTGTTCCAACAGTGGGAAAGTGGGAGAACTCTCTGCTGTCCTGCTTGGTCCCTGCTGCACTGTCAGCCCTTTGCACTCTTGTCTGAGCATGAGCCATACCACGGCCTCTAGGTTTAGGAAGACACAATGCTCTGTTGCGAGGCTGGGAAGGTCAAGTTCTGAGCTCCTCCTCTGGTTTCCAGTGAGGGATGTTGTCTTCCATGATCAAGGGCTGCAGATGCAACCAGCCACCCTCGCTGTGTAATTAAACTGAAGAGGTGGCTTTGCTGATTGCCAGACCTCTCCAAGGGCAAGGGACAAGACACCTGAATAAGGAAACGCTTAAAATAAAATTCCTAGCTTTCCGCCTTCTCTTTATCGCCCTCCCAAATAGAATTTAAACAGGGGGTAATGAAAACCCATCAGGGATGTAGTGCTCCCATTCTGACGTTTCCAGAGTTCTTTGTAGGAATTGCGGTTGCTGCTTCTGGGGTGGAGCCCAGCAGCTGCCAAACAGCCATGCTGCTCCATGGTTTGGGAAAGCAATGGAGAGCCTTGTTTCTAGCAATGTAGTGGGGTTAAAGCTTCTACTCTTGAGGAAAAGCACTTGGGGTCTCTAATGACTCTAGGTAGTCAGGCCCTTGCATTTAGATCTTTCCAGAGATGGAGGATGGTCCAGTGGTTAGGGCTCTGGCCTAGGACTTGAGACATCTGGGTCCAATTCCCAGCCCTGCCACAAACTCCCTGTGTGAACTGGGGCAAGTCACTTAGCCTCACTTTGTGCTCAGTTCCTCATCTGTGCAATGGGGATAATAATCACGGAGGAAGATTGGAAGGTGCCCAGATAATAGCAGTGGGGCCATCTAGGTACCTTGGATATCGTACGGTATCAGAAAAATGGCTTCTATAGCGCATGGATTTTCATCAAGGATGTTTCTTATCCAGCTACAGCACAATCTGAGCCTGTGGCGTAGATGTGGGTTGTGGTTAGACGGGTGTGGTCCTCTAGATTCAGACTGATCCAGTAGGTCAGCCTGGTGACTTTCGTTGGCTGTTGGCAGGACTCAGGCATTACTATCCCCTGTATTACTGTACTGGATATATTCTACTGCCCCCTGTCCTGTATTTTGCATTTCAGGAGCTGGGTGTCTTGTTTGTGTAAGGGAACATCCTGTCTCCCAGGTGACTGGGTGGAAAGCTGCCTCTCTCTCTAGATGTATTGCCCAGTCTCCTGTTAGCACACATGGTGTGGGCGTGCTGGGGTATATGTCAGAATGTGGCTGTGCAGCTTTCAAAAAACCCTTAAACCTTGGCAGAACACTGAGTAATGATGATGCCACACTGCAGGAGCTGGGAACAGATGCTAATCTCAGTGTCTCAGAATCCCGGTGTGCTGACAGCTGCATTTCAAAGCATGATCCCTGTCAGGATAAGATACAGGGTCAGGAAGGACAGAAGGGGGGCTCTTCCCTTCCAAAAAGCAACTCTTAGCTCAGTCATTGGAGACTGGAGACCCCTGTGCTCTCTGCCAGATCTGCCTTCCTCATGCGCTGATGGAGGGGGCCTGATGTGCTAAATGCCACGATGACATAAGTGACCCATACTTTGCAGGGTCTGATTCACCACAGGGGTAACTTTTTTTCCTCTGCCCTTCCCAGGGAAGGGGTCAAGGTCCCGCCCGTTCAGCCACTGCTCTAGGATTTGATGGCGTCGGTACATGCTGAACCTGAACCCAGCCTAGCTCTCCACATGGTGTGATTTGTTGCCTTCTGTCCTGTCTGGTGCCTCCTGCGCTAACATGCACTGTCTGCTCATGCTCAGGCCTATTGCAAAGGCCTCAGATGCCTAGCTGGGATTTTCTCTTCTACCACAAATGAGGATTTAAAGTCTTTGCACCACTGATCGTTTACTGGAGGAGGTGAGCACTGTCAAGGCACAGACCAGATAGAACTTGACAGGTCTCGTCCCTGCCTAGCATTTAGTGCTAGATGGATGCTCTCTAGGTGATCAGCCTAGCTGATCCCCAAGGTCCTGTCCGCCTTGGAATCTGTGACCGAATGAGCCATGTGAGGGCTTGTCTACACTGGCACTTTACAGCGCTGCAACTTTCTCGCTCGGGTGTGTGAAAAAATACCCCCCTGAGCGCAGCAAGTTTCAGCGCTGCAAAGCACTGGTGCAAACAGTGCCCCAGCGCTGGGAGCTGCGTCCCTTGTGGAGGTGGTTTTTTTTAGAGCGCTGGGAGAGCTCTCTCCCAGCACTGCGCCGTTAAAGCATTGCCAGTGTAGACTAGCCCTGAGTTCCCCTCTTCCCTCAGCTGTGATCTGAGGGAAGGGATGCTTTGGCTGCATGTGTGCCGGCATACAGTCCCCCTCCTCGGACGGAATGAGTGCACATCTTGTCTCCCGGGAAAGAAACAACTGAAAGGTTGGCTAGGGGGATGGGTGGGAAGGAGTGAAAACTGGGTTCATGTTTTCTTAATATGGATACTTGGCATTTCTGTAGTGCTGGTCACTGAAGGATCTCAAAGCAGCTTGAACGTCAATGACTAACTCTCCTTTTGAGAACCATTCTAGAGACTGGGGAGAGCTGGAAATAGGGCCCAGGGTGGTCCAGAGGATTCAGGGGGCCTGGGGCAAAGCAATTTTGGGGGCCCCTTCCATAAAAAAGTTGCAATACTATATTCTCGTTGGGGCCCCTGTGGGGCCCGGTGTAAATTGCCCCACTTGCTTCCCCCCCATGGGCGGCCCTGGGAAAAATAAACCTTCTGCATCTCGGCACAAAGCCAGTTTTGAGAAAACTTCTTTACAAGGTATCACTGGTTCTCAGCATCAGCTAGTGCTAAAAGGCACTAAAGCTCATTAAAAGGGTTGGACAAATATTTTCCGTCAAAACTTTTTCTGGATTGAAAACTAGAGGTTTTTAAAAAGGAGAAAAAAATCACGGACAATGTCTGCTTTCCTTCAAAATTTGTTGTGGTTTTTTTTAACTGAAAAGCTGAAATTAGTCTGCCAAAACCTGAATATGGTTTCGGGTTTCAGAGGCGTGTGGCTAAATATTTGCTGCTTGCTATGTTTGATTGTTTAAAGAAACAATAAAAAAATTCTGCTTAAAAAAAATCCAAAACTTTTGAACCAGCTCAGCTTGTGACCAAATGCCTGAGCCCATCCAGTCAGAGATTTTTCCAGGTTTCTGAAACTCTGCTGGCTTCCTTGACTCATTTCTGTCTCCATAACTTTTATGGAGCTTTTATGTTCATTTAGCTTAGAACATAAGAATGGCCATACTGGGTCAAACCAAAGGTCCCAGTATCCTGTCTTACCGACAATGAGCCAATGCCAAGTGCTCCCAGAGGGGAATACCTAACTGGTAGTAGATCAAATATCTCTCTCGGCACCATCTCCACCCTCTTACACAAGAGGCTAGATACCATTCTTACACATCCTGGCTAATAGCCATTAATACTAACCTCCATGCATTTAGTCTTTCTCCAGAAGACTGGCTCATGGGTCCCCCACAAACTGGAACGGTTACAATTGGATTTGTCTTTACATACTCCACGAACTGAGCATTTGAGCTTGTTCCAGAATCTGGGATGAGCCTATGTTGTGAAAACTGAAATGCTCAAAATAGCACATGCATGTGAATGGACACAGGGTGCTAAAATTAAACTAACCCAGGGGTTCTCAAACTGGGGGTCAGGACCTCTCAGGGGGCATGAGGTTATTACTGGGCGTCGCGAGCTGTCATCCTCCACCTCAAACCCAGCTTTGCCTCCAGCATTTATAATAGTGTTAAATATATAAAAAGAATATTTTAAATTTATATGGGGAGGGAGGTCAGACTCAGAGGTTTGCTATGTGAAAGGGGTCACCAGTATAAAAGTTTGAGAACCACTGAATTAACCCCTCTGAAGCCCTCAGGGAATGCAGGGGAGGGGGGTTTCCCTTGGTAGGGTTGGGAAGGATATTGCTCTTCTCATGTGATCCCTCACCCAGAGGCTAATTTTAAATGAAGCTACCCTCTCCTGACATGAATCTCCCTACGGCACTGAAATGAAATATAGACTAGGGATAGGCAACCTATGGCACGTGTGCCGAAGGCAGCACACGAGCTGATTTTCAGTGGCACTCACAGTGCTCCAGTTCTGGCCACCAGTCTGGGGGACTCTGCATTTTAATTTAATTTTAAATGAAACTTCTTAAACATTTTGAAAGCCTTATTTACTTTACATACAACAATAGTTTAATTATATATTATAGACTTATAGAAAGAGACCTTCTAAAAAAGTTAAAATGTATTACTGGCACGCGGGACCTTAAATCAGAGTGAATAAATGAAGACTCACCACACCACTTCTGAAATTGCCCCACTTCCTCCCCCCCTTCCCCCCCGGGCAGCCCTGCTTATTCTCAGTCCCATTCTTCAGCCCGCACAGGGATGTGGTAGGGTCACAGGAAGTGGTGCTGCGGTCCGAAGGGGCACTCTAATACTGGAGCTTTCCTGGACTGCTCCCTCAGCTGTTCCTGAGGAAAGCTCCATTTTCACTGGGGTCTTTTGCCCTTGGCCCAGCCTCCTCCTCCAGTAGGGGAGCTGTCGGACACAAGTCGTTAACCTTTCCCATGACAAGTGGAAGCGATGGGCATTCTCTCGGCTTTGGAAAATGTCCCTATTTCACTAGATGTCATATTTGACGTGGGTTGTGAAGATCCACAGCACATCTGGGCCTTTATTTTTAGCTATGCTCTTATGAACCTAACAGGGTCAAGTCATCTCTAATAAGACCTGAAATATTAAACACGAGGGCATTTTTCATATTAGTTTTGCCAGAGATTCTCTTCAAGCTTCTACACACACAATTGTTCCCCACCTTAGAAGTCATTCCCCTTCGGTTAGATCACACCAGCACCGTGTCTGCTTAGCCAGAGCGTGCTGCTGATGCCTTCTAAGCAGCAATGCTCAGGCTCCTGTCACTGTAATCTTCTCTAAGCACTGTTGACAATAGAAGAGCTGATCAAATGGACACTTGTGCTTTTTAAAAAAGCACAACAAAGCTTGTCTGTCTGTCTGTCTAACCCGTGTGTCCTGGTCAGTTTCCAACTGATGTGGCTAGCTCCTAGCTCAGCAGTTTGCAAACTTTAGCAACCCGAGGACCTCCATTTTCATTTAAAAATTTTCATGGACCCCCAAGTCAGCTTCTGTTTTTCCCCAGGGGTGCTCAACCCCTGCTCAGCCACAAGCCCTGCCCCACCCCTTCCCCCAAGGCCCCACCTGTTCCCACTCCTGCTGCACCTCTGCCACTCCTCTTCCCTGCCTCTGCCCTCCCCTGAGCATGCCCTGTCCCTACTCCTGTTCCCTCCCAGTGTGTTCTGCATACTGCGGAACAGCTGTCCAGCAGCGTGCAGGAGGAGGTGCTGGGAGGGAGGAGAAGGAGTTGATCAGTGGGGCTGGTGGCCCCGGACATGACTCGCAGACCCCCAGAGGTCCGCAGGCCCCAGTTTGAGAACTGCTGTCCTAGCTCCCTAGAGCCTTCCTCTAATTGCAGTTGGATTGCACTACCTTTTATGCCTTGACCTCTGCCATTTCTCTGGTGCGGTGGCGTGAGCTCTGCATGGCAGGAGCTGTTTGTGTGGTGCTTAGCAAAACGAGATGCTGATGTTGGTTGGGTTCTCCAGATGCTACCATAATGCAAATAGTAAAAGAACAGCTGCCATGTTCCATCCCAGAGGTAGCTGCACTTCAGTGCCCTGGGAAGAGATATCTTCATGTTCCTTACCTGTATACTGTGGTGTTGAGGCTTAGCTGTTAAACACTCTGTGATCATTTATAAAGTGCAAAGTAGCTTTCCTTCTGCCTCCCTGAGGGATAGTCAGTGCTGAGGTGAAATGCATTTGAGTTGCCAGCATCTGTGCTAAGGAGCTATGTGAGTAAGCAAGTTTTAACTGCTTAAGAGGAGAGTCTCTATCCTGCTTCTAGTCAAGCAAGCCCTGAATCCGCCCACTAGCCTTCTAGCATGATGATCTTCCTGGGTATGGCAGCCTCTCTCATGCAGACAGGTGCATTTAGACAGCAAACTCTGTTGCCTTCTTTGTGCTGCTGCAGATGCCACTCCTAGAGTTCCTAGTTTAGCACCTGCACCCCTGCCGTGGGCCCAAATGTCATCTCATAGGAGGTGGGAGGGCTGCTATCCATAGAGCCCCTTCTGACTGTAAGAACTTATTGCAATGTAATAAGCCCATTTTTTCCATTTCTGCATGAAGAGGAGCCATTAAAATCATCCTTTATTAACAGAGACTGAGTAGCAGGGGTTACGCTACCATGAAGCTTGGCTACTAATGGACCAGTAGGCCAAAAACACAAGATCTTTTACCCTGCTGTATAGCAGAGTGGCCTCCTGTTGCATGGCTGTCCAGTGGATGATTTGATGACCTCATAGCATGAGGCCTGGCGAGATTAAAGCACAACCTAGTTCCTAGAGAAGCAGAATCTTCCCGATCTCGCTTGGCTGAAGTGGAGATGGGTTTAGAAAACCTGTTGGGATTGTTGGGTGAGTGAGCCATGTGCCCTGGGAGTGACTCAGTGCTCTCAGCAGAACTGTTCCCCATCTTGCGTCAAAGCAGAATCTTTACGTAACTGTTCCTTCCTGGGAGGAGGGGAACGAGGAGGTGGATTTGCCTGAGGTTGGGGATGGCTAGGACAGTAATGCAAAGTCAGATGCCGTGTTTGGAGGTGGCTGGTAGCGGGCAGTTTTTTGCCAACCATTTGTAAATTTCCCCCATGGATTTCCTCACACTGGAAGCCCTGGCTGTGTTGTCTGGATTACATTCACTGTGGCATGTCTGTAACCGCCGTTGGTATCCCCCGTCCCATCTGTCATACAAGCAGCTAATTTACATTTCTTCCATTTTTTTAATGAGATGCTAATAGGTGTCTCTCAGATGAATCTGCTAATGCTGCACTGGCTCCCGGGGGGGAGGGGCACAGCTGCCCTGACTTTTCTCCCCCTTTCTTCAGCTCACAGGTTCTGCTCTTTGTCTGCACTCTACCATACCCACCACTCTGACACTGCTGCACTGCTGTATGCCATGTATGTCATTTCCTCTTTCCTTCCTTTGCTTGGAAGGTCCCTCTGCCTCCCCCTCTTGTCCAGAACTTTCCTCCTTCACCTGCCTCGTGCGGCTGGTGTAGCCTGCTGCCAGTTCCTGGCTGTGGCAAGTCCCACCTGTGTCTCCCTGCCTCTCTCCATGTCTGCTGAAAATGCCTCCCCTGTCTCCCAAAGTCCCAGTTCCCTGCACTCAAGCACATCGTCAGCCACTTCCTGCACACTCCAAATGGTGAGACTGCATCAAACTCCACACTTGTTCTTGGGTCCATTTCAGAGTCACCCAGGCTAGTGATTCTCTAAGGGCTGCTCCAGCCCACTTCTTGGATTTTCTGTCTACTCCTCCCCTTGTTTGCATAGCATCAGCTCTCTTCTGTCCTTCATGCCATCCTCGTTGATGCAAGAGCCTTCTCCACAGCCTCCTTGTCTCCTTTCGTCTTCCTTCTGATCGCCCCAGGAGCCTGCCTTTTGCACAGGTCTGGCATAGCTCAATAACCGTGTTGGCACAGCCCTGCCCCTGCACTACTGAGGCCGTAAGGTGCCCATGGCTGTGAAGAAACAGCATCCTGCACTCTCCCCCAGGTATTCCCTGGGTCTCTGCTCCCCTCCAGCGAAGGTAACTGGACACTTGAGGTTGAAACTGGTAGTGCTTCTCCTGTCGCAGTGAAGGTATTGAGGGCCTCTCAGAACAGACCATTCCAAGGTCGCAGGTGTATTTCCATGGTGACTGTCTGGCCATCTCCCAGGTTTTGCCTGTAGAATGCTGGGATTCCTGTTCCCAGAGGCAGAGGTGTATCAGAGTCACTGCTCTGGGAGGGGGAGAGGTTTCTCTGCCTGAAACCCAGATCTCGGTTTATGTCCTGTCCAGCTCAGAAACTGATCTAGGATTTTATGGCGTAAGTGCTGGCTGAGCTGTAACATGGCGAGCCTCAAAATGTAGCGAGATTGTGAACAGATTATGAGGCAACCTTTGAGACGGCAGGGCAGGGCACTGATGGCATTCATTGTTCTGCTCAGGAGAATATTTGCATTGCCAGGTTTCTTCTTGGCACTAACGTGGCGCTAGCTAGCCAAATCCCAGTATCACTGCTCTGCTGGCTTCATCTCTCTGGTGTCCCTCTGGGCTCTTAGGCCGGGTCCAGTTTGTCCCCTTGCTGAACAGGAGCTTTTGCTGTGGTCCTGCCTGGCAGCCAGCAGGAGCTGTGGAAAATATTATCTGGAGGCAGATGCCTTTGCAGAGTGGCAGGGCTGCGCTGTTTACTCTAGTGCTTGTGATAAAGTGCACAGCCCAGTTTTACTGCTCTACAAGGCCAAACAAATGCACCAGAGTATTTCTTGTCGGCATGGTGCTGCTCTTAGGGGTGACTAGTATGTCCAACAGGAAAAGAGTCCAGCTCTGCTTAACTTTCAGCCATTACTGCCCGTCTGGGTTGGGATGCTTCTCGATGCCAAGTGGATGCTGGGGAGCTCTCTGATAGGAGAGGCGTTGTTAACTGATGAGGGTGTGAGATCTGGGAGCAGTCTGTGCTGCTCACTCTCGTGTTCTTGCAGGGCTAGATTAGAAACGATCGCAGGCCTCATGACGCTCGTGGGTCCCTGGCTTCTGGTTTAGCAATGAAGCCCTATTAGGGGAGGGTGACCACGCCGGGCAAGCATCTGCACTTCAGCAGAACCAAAAGTGAAATCAGCTTCCCTTAGCAGAGCTGCTATCCTGCACATGTGTTCAAGGGCAGACACAAGGGGAACCTGATTATGCTTTTTCCATATTGCAATAACTCGCTGATGAGTATCAAGTGCTAAGAGGAAAGGCCGCAAGCCCCTGCAAAGCTTTGAGGTAGAGACAGGATGGCTCTGTAGCTCAGATGTGAGCACGTCAGCCCCTTGGAGAGGTGGTCAGTGGGGGCTGAACTTAGCACCTTCGACCCACAAAGCTTGAGTTCTGCTTCACTCTGTCTGCCCAGCACAAGCCGCCCAGTGTTATCTGAACTACTGAAGGGACAAGGTAGTATTGAGAGAGAGAGGACTCGGGACACCTGCCCATGAGATCTGCCAAGGAGACAAACTCTGAGTTGTCACACATAGGGTGTGTGGCAAGAATCCACTGGGCATTTCAGCAACGTCCCACGTAAGGGGATGTGTGGGGGTTGGTGAAGGAAGCCACCTGAGGGAGCATGAAGCTGGAGAAAAAGCGCCTCCTGGGATGTGTCTCCTGGCTTTACTGATTCAGCAATAGACTGCCCAGGTAATCCCTAGCGACCTGTGATGAATGGGGGGTGGAAATGCCAGTGGGCTGGACAAATCTTGGGCTGGCAGCTGGGTGGTTAATACTGCCTTGGGATGGTGTGTGTAACTGGGAGGTACTCCACCATGCAGATCAAATTCCTCCTGATCCCCTCTGGTGACAGGAGGTATAGGGGCTTGTTGCCTGATCCGGGGTGTGGAGCACAGAAGTTTGGTTGTGACTCCAATCTTTTTCCTTGCAGTATATCTTTGATGACTTCAGCGGCACTGTGTCGCTCTCCTGGGTTGGAGACAGCACTGGAGTAAGTAGTGCATTTGATCTGAATGGGCTTTAAAAGGTAACTCTTCTAAATGATGGGGCAGCAGTGGGGGTGGGCAAGCCGGAGAGGCAGCTGGGAAGCACAGCTTGGCTTCCGGGAAGCAGTGTCCAACTTGAGCACAAGCATTCCTGATATTGGACATTCCCAGTGTTCTGCGCGCCCAGACATTTAATCCTGCCTAGGAAGGTCCCCAGTGGGGGCTGGTCTAACACTCCAGCTAGATCATTGGCACAAATCTACATATCCTACAGCAGGGGTGCAGTTATGCTGGTAGAATGGTGCTTAAACTGGTATTGCTTATTTAGGTCCAGTTCCCGGAATGAGCTGCACCGATAGAACACCTTTATCCTGATGTCTGTGCCACCCTGGAGCCCCACCCCAGAGCCTGCACCCCCAGCTGGAGCCCTTACCCCTTCCCACATCCCAACCCTCTGCCTGAGCCCCAGAGCCCGCACCCTCAGCAGGAGCCCTCACTCCCCCACATCCCAGCCCTTTGCCCCAGCCTTGAGCCCCCTCCCATAACCCAAACCCCTCGGCCCCACCCCTGCCACTCATCACCTCGATATCGGTGCACAGAACAAAATTCATTCTGCACCTGGATGTAAAAAATTAGCGGGAACATTGCAGTGGTCCCTTCAGGCTTTGGGATCTATGGAAGCTCCTGGCATTTGAGGAGTGGGATGGTGCTGGGCCGTGCTCTTGTGTGACTGATGCCCATTAGAAGTGTCCGAACATGGAGCAAGTGAGCTGCTGCTAGGAAACCTTCATAGCCAGCACTGCTCGCTGAGCAGCTGCTGTCGAAGGGTTTATCTGTAGAGCTATCACAAGACGGCTGCTCCTCCAGCCCCTGGAATTGACCCTCTAAATTACAGCTCCGGGCAGGGCAGGGCTGTGCTGTCTTTATCAGGCAAGGCAACCTACACTCCCGTGGGCTCCTGCAGGAAAGAACTGCTGAGGCAGCCAACCTCCCTGACTCTCATCAGATGGCCGCTGCGTCCCAGACAATGCTGGTTCTCGCAGAGCAGCTTGGAGGCTCAAGTCCGTGTCTGAAGTTCTTGGCTCAAGCCCTGGCAGAGTTGGCTCAGCTCCTCAGCCTCCCCTACGTGTGGGCCTGCTGGGCAAGACCAAGGTCTTGTCTGGGCTGTGGACATCAAAGAACCCTTGGCCTTTCTCATGCGGGGGGAATGGTTTGTCCTAAAGCCTGGCCAAACCCCTCCCTCCACATCAGTTTTGTGCATTGTGCTGTCCGTAGCTTGGTGCCTTCCACCCTAGAAGTGGCTGCATGTTGGGAGGTGAAGGTGCCGTATACCCCTGTAAGACCATCCTTTGATACTAGCTTGTGGCATTTGCTGCCTTAAAGACATTGGGATTGGCTGTTGAAAGAGGTGGGTTGAGCCAATAACCTGCCCCTGGATTTGGCTGGAGGCCAGATGACTGTCTGATTGCCTGTGATTTGGGGGTATCTTCCCAGCAGACTCATTTCCTGCCCTGGCAAATACAAACCTTTTTGGCCAGCGAGTCCCTATCTTGTTAAAGCCGTTCTCACTGGGAGAAGCCACATGAGAGGGGTAAGAGTGGGGTGGAGGGTTGGTCAAAGCACTAACTGACTATCCTGAGGTGGATATTTAAGGGACTGTCAAATCCCTTCTCAGGGTCAGTAAATCCAGTGGGAGGGGGTGAACTGAGGGCTGTACTCACAGGCTGCCTGGGGGGGCAAGGGGGGGCCTGCTAGTGACTCTCCCCAGGATTGACACTCTGGTCCTCTCTTTGGCCAGGTTATTCTCGTCCTGACCACATTCAAGTTACCGTTGCTGTTCGTGAGTTTCAAGCAGTCCAAACTCTACAGGAGGTGAGGCCCCCCGTGCCTGATGCATGCAGCTGATTTGATTAACTCAGTGAATTAGCGAGCTGCATCGTCTGGCCATCCAACCTGATGCTGCAGCTCTCCGTCGCTCGCCCGTGGGAGGCCAGCCGTAAGCGTGGCGTACCCACTGGGGGAGGAGTTGGAGGGAGGCTGAGCTGCCAGCAGGCTCAAGCAGCCTTTTGGGGTGTGGTGGGGGAGGCAGGGCTTCGAAATTGGTGCCGACTCACTCCACTGTGTCACCCCAGCTGACAGGTGCTGGGCTGCCGTACAGGAATGGGAGATACCTCGAGTGGGGATAATTGCCAAGGGCTTGGTTGTATCTTGCCTCTTCCTCTGATGTGCCTGGTAGAGGGTGAGGAATGCAAGAAACTCTGCCCAGCCCAGTGGGATGGGTGTGCTGCAGGGTAACAAGAACAGCTCTGGGCTGCTCTGGGAATCTGGGTGTTCAGTTGCTGAGACTCTTTTCATGCCAGTGAGGAGCTAGCATTCGGTAAACCTGGTGCGTGGTGCCTGGTCACTCACTTCCCTCTACAAAATCATGCCCTGGTTCCGCATGTGCACGAGTGATCAGTACCCGCAGCTTCCCAGACTCCTCTGCACTGATGCAAAGGATTGTGGGGCTCATTGGAGACTGGAATATCCTCAGTCCTGGGTAAACACCTTTTTGGGGGGGAGGAGCCTTGTAGGCCAGAGCTGAGCAATGCAGGACTGGCCTGGTGGTCTTGTGACTCCCTTTTGGGCCAGTCCTGGGTGATTGGAACTCTTGCAGGTTGGCTCCTCCCTAGCTCGAGTGTTGGAAAAGCAGCTGTTTGCCATGGAATGCTTCCGTTCTTTGTCTGAGCAGCTGCTTTGAGGTGCCCAGCACATTCCTTCTTTGAGGCTCTCTAATCCCAGCAGTTGTTTCGGAAGCATCAGTGACACCTTGTCCCCTGTGCTGCATCCCAAGGTGTCTCCTAGACCAGGGACTCTCAACCTTTCTGTGTCTGAGGCTCACCCGACGTGCTATAAAAACTCCACGGTCCACCCATGCCTCAACAGCTGGTTTTCTGCATATAAAAGCCAGGGTCAGCATTAGAGGGTAACAAGCAGGGCAATTGCCCGGGGCCCACACCACAGAATCCCCTGCGAAGCTACATTGCTCAGACTTCTGCTTTAGCCCTGGGTGGTGGGACTTTGGCTTTCTGCCCTGGGCCCCAGCGAGTCTAACACTGGTGCTGCTTGGCAGACCCCCTGAAATCTGCCCACAGCTCTCCAGGAGGCCCCAGACCCCTGCTTGAGAACCACTGCTCTAGAAGAATCATTATCTACTTTCTTCCCTCTCAGTGAGGACTATGGAAAAACTTTCATAGACATCACAAAGCTCATTAACCACACCTTCATCCGGACGGAGCTTGGGATGGCCATCGGCCCGGAGAACTCGGGGAAGGTAGGAGACAGCTGCTCATAGACTCATAGGTCAGAAGGGACCAATATGATCATCTAGTCTGACCTCCTGCACAAGGCAGGCCACAGAACCCTACCCATCCACTTTTATAACAACCCCTAACCCATGACTGAGTTATTGAAATCCTCAAAATTGTGGTTTGAAGACCTCAAGCTGCAGAGAATCCACCAGCAAGCGACCCATGCCCCACGCTGCAGAGAAAGGCAAAAAACCTCCAGGGCCCCTGCCAATCCGCCCTGGAGGAAAATTCCTTCCCGACCCCAAATATGGCGATCAGCTAAACCCTGAGCATGTGGGCAAGACTCACCAGCCAGCACCCAGGAAAGAATTCTCTGCAGTAACTCAGTTCCCATCCCATCCAACATCCCCTCACAGACCATTGAGCAGACTTATCTGCTGATAATCCAAGATCAATTGCCCAAATTAAACTATCCCATCATAACATCCCCTCCATATACTTATCAAGCTTAGTCTTAAAGCCAGATAAGTCTTTTGCCCCCACTACTTCCCTCGGAAGGCTGTTCCAGAACTTCACTCCCCTAATGGTTAGAAACCTTCGTCTAATTTCAAGTCTAAATGTGCTCTTGAACAGCATATACTCCCTGGAACTGCCCCTGAGTTGGGGATGGAGCTGGCCTTCATGAGGGCTGCATTCATGCTGCATAGCAATGCACTTCTGTTCACTGAAATGCACCTCTCCGCATGGCAGTGCTGACTGGTGTTCAGAGGAGGGGTGGTGGTATGCTCCTGGGTACTGCTCCCAACGCTCCACTTACCTGCTGGGAGACTTAGGGGAAGTCACATCACAGCTCTGTGCCTTGGTTTCCCTGTCTGTAGAACGGGGGTAGTGCCTTTCTCTCTGGGCTTAGCCAGAGCCTATGAAGCCCTTGGAGCCCCCTTGCCAGGAAATGGGGTCTGAGTGAGCCACACAAAGCCCATTTGTATTGGAGCAGGTCAGTACGGCTGGTGCAGGGGATGTGGCCGAGGCTGACTGTCACGGTGAAGGCATGTTCACCCTCGCTGACCTGGTCTCCCTCTTGCTCCTTGTCTAGGTGATTCTGACGGGGGACATGCCTGTGCCTGGAGGGAGCCATGGAGGAAAGATCTTCAGATCGTCTGATTATGCTAAGAACTTTGCTCAGACAGATCTCCCCTTTCAGCCCCAGAGTCAGGTCATATACCACCCGCAGAACTCCGACAACCTGCTGGTCCTCAGCACTGAAGTAAGAGACAGCACACATCCCACTCCCTCTCATCTCTGCTTTTTTACATAGCTGCCAGTGTGCTCTGTGAGATGTCCTGGGACTGAGTTCTGTAGCGACACCTGGCGGGGTCGGGTGGTAGCATCCCACAAGGGGAAGAATGACAAATCACAGCTGCTGTGTCCTTTAGCCCTTTAGGATTCTGGGTGATGAACTTCTATTCCTGAATCTGAAACATACAGTCAGTACTTTCCAGGGAGTGTTATGTGGCCTTGTATTTAGAAGCCCTGATGTGTGTTCCATTTCAGAGGGTTGGCTCTGCATTTTTTTAGGGCAGATGCTATTTGAAGCGTTAGAGGTAACACAGCCAGTAACCAGCAATCCTGTCTGACTACTGAACTTTTCAGAACAGCCTCTGGGTGTCCAGGAACTTTGGGGAGAGGTGGGAAGAAATCCACAAAGCTGTTTGTCTGGCAAAATGGTGAGTAGCCGAATGGTAACTCGGTAGCTGCTGCTCTAAGCTCTCCTGCCAAAGGAAAGGAGGAGCTGCTCAACACAGCTTGTGGCACTTCCATCAGCTCTCCTGCACTCTTTTTTCTGTCCCCTCTGTCTTCCCATAGAGGAAGCCCAACAGCATGCGGGGCCCATGCTACTCATGTTTAATACTTTTTTATTTAGAAATAAGTGTCCCATCCCCCTGGGGGCTGGGGAGTCTTCCCTGCCATAATGCAATGTCCTGGACTCAGATTCTTCCATCAGGAGCAGCAGCATGGACTGAGTGTTCCCTCAATGGAAGGCTCCACTCTTTTCACATGGAGTGTCTAGAATTCTGCACACAGCCATGGGCTTCTGGCTGGGCTCATCTGGTAACCTGCCTGACTGGCTTCACCTAACTGTCTGCTCTGGAGCCTCCCCATACCCTGGCCAGCCACCCTTCCTTACTGGGGTTATCTGAGTGTCTTTGTTCATCACACACTTCATTTAGACCTTTGGCCGTCTGATAAATACTCCAGTTCCTGCTTGGCTCCTCCACTTCTCTAATGTGTGTATAAACTACTGTGCCTGTGCTGCACCCACTCATGTCAGATTCTGCCTATGGATGCCCACAATCTTCCTTCCTGGCTGCTGTAGAGGGAGGGAGGGCGGGCGGGTGGGCACTCAGAAGGTGAGAGGACCTTGGATTGTTTGGAGTTGATTCCCAGTTTGCTTAGTCTCTCTGGATTTTGAACCCCTTGGAGTCAGCAATGCCACTCAGCATTCTGGTCCTAGATACCAAGGTGACATGTGCATCCGATAGCTTTCAGTTCAGACTGGAACAGTTTAGGAACCATGGGCTTGGGTGCCATGAGTTTGATAGGTCTCAGCCCTGCTTCTGGTAGGTAGAAGCTTCATCACAATCTTACTTGTATCTAGTCAAACTAGTCCTTCAGTGACTACCTGGATGGGACCGTGTGTGCAGTATGGATGGTATCTGGTTGCAGTTCACAGACCCCTTGGATGTTCCCCAGACTTTTGAGCAAAAGGACCCATGCTTCTCTGAAAGGCCCTGTAGCAGTCCTTGCTGGTGCATGTGTTGTAGAATCCCAGTATACCACTGGGATAGAAGCTGTCCCTGCTCAGGGAGTCTGGCTTCACTTGTGTCCTCATGTTGTGTAAAATTATGGGCATGTCTACAGTGCAATCGGGGGTATGACTGCTGCCTCTGTGGGCGTGCCTGAGCTAGTTGTAATATAACTGGCGCAGCTAAAAGGAGCAGAGAAGACATGCTGGCCGGGACTCTGGCAATGTGTTCTGGGTGTGCTTGTATAGCCTGCGTTGGTGTATGTGCTGCTGCATCTTCATGGCTATTTCAGCAATGCTAGTTAGAAGAAAGTTAGCACAGATCTGCCTACCCAAGCTACAGTTACATCTCCAACTGCAGTGTAGACGGCCTGACACAGCTGTTGATCTGCTTTTCTTATATCAGGTTTCTAAGCACTCTTTTTTCCTCCTCCTGTCTTTTTCTAGGGGCCCCAACACCACGATTTTCTTCACCACCTACCTGAATGACTCCTGCAGTAAGTACTCAATGCACAACTGTTAGTTGGAACCAGGATCAGAGAATCAAAGCCACTTTGTGTGTGCATGAGGCCAGAGACTTCACAAGCCTTTTCCCTTCAGCTCCATGTTCTGAAAACACCTTAATAAATCATCAGCTGTTAGCAACTGACTCATTTGCCCAAGGAGCTGGGGACAGACCAGTGAATGGTCCTGAGCCCAAATGCTCTGGAGGTTGTATAAAGCTAATCGGTGGCTATTTTAACATGTGATTCTGAAACCCATCAACTGTGTGCCAGGCACCATACAAGGTGACTTAGATGCCTGGATTTACAGGCTAAACAATTTATGTAAATTACATCTCCAGTCTGTTTAAATGTAGCAGTCCCACAGGTCAGAATTCTCCAGGTGCTCTCCACCGATCACAAAAGCATGATGCCGTAATAGCCTCACAAAACTCTAAGCAAACCGATGGGTTTGATGCTGGGGAATGGGTGAGGGAGAACGGAGGCTGGCAGTGCTCATGCTACAGCTCCTTAGTGTGTTGTGGGAGAGTTTGGGTGTCGAGAAGTGAGGCAAGATGGATGTCTGGGGGGAGATTTGCTCTCCTTAGGGCTTCCCAGAGACTTCATCACTGCCAGCTTGAGATGTGATGGTGGGATCCCGAAAGGTGGGTGATGTGGGAGCGCAGATGAATCTGCCGTGTTCCAGGGCTGCGAGCACAGAAGGTGGAAAGGAAGCTGAACAGGCCTGTGTTGTGAAGTAGAGCCAGGGTTGTCTGAGGTTTCGGGGGCAGCCTGGTGTGGAATCCTGCCACTGGGCAGGTTGAGGCTAAGCTGCTGATGGCAGGATGTGGGCACGTCAGGGTGGCAGTCTGTAACAGACAATCTGGTAGCCTTTAGAGCAGACTGATGCTTCAGGATGAGGTTCTGCCCGGAATGCGGGCGGGGCTGGGTGAGAAACTGCTGTGGTGAAGCAGGAACGAACTTTAAGGGGGATCAGCACTTCCCAGCCTCGGGGTTTGTCTACTCTTAAAATGTTGCAGCGGTTCAGTGAAGATGCTACTGATGCCGACAGGAGAGCTTCTCCTGGCAGCATGGGTACTTCTAGCTATCGCCTTTCAAGGAGCTGGTCGCCAGAGAATTCTCCGATTGACCTAGCCCTGTCTACACTGGGGACTTTGACTTAACTACTTTGTTCACACCCTTGAGTGACGTAGTTATACCAACCTCACCTCAGCGTCCCCTCCTCTACTGCAGCAACGTTAATTCTCGTTTCCTTCTCTTAAGAAACTGATCTTGGGTTTTTGGAGCTAAAGAAAACCAGTGACTTTGGCAAAAGCTTTAAGACCATAGGAAACAAAATCTACTCGTTTGGCCTAGGAGGTCGCTTCCTGTTTACTTCCGTGATGACAGAGAAGGTAGGAGATTTGCTTTACTCCTTTCTGTCTGGCTTCCAGGTGGTTCTGCGAGTCCACAGAGTCACAGCCTTTCTTTGTTTCCTTGTGGGAGGCCATGGCCCAGGTTTGGATAGATGCCCTGGTTTGGATTTGTGGGTGCAGGGTCTGTGTGAATGTGATTATGCCTTAAGGGGCTGGGAACAGGCAGGGGCATAAATGAGCATGTGGCTGTCCAGAGTTTTTCGTCCCATTCCTGTGTCCTGATCTAGTACCGGGACTGTTCTCGCTCCTGTTTCTCTTCCCTGTCACCCTATCTGATCCGTCTAGGCCCTCACTGATGAACACTTGAGTACCATAGACATTGGTGGTGCAGCATAAAGATTGTGCTCGTCTTCCAGGGCAATACAAGGAGGATCCATGTCTCGACTGACCAAGGGGAGACCTGGAATATGGCCCAGCTTCCATCTGTGGGTCAGGAGCAGTTCTTCTCCATCCTGGCAGCTAACGAGGACATGGTGTTCATGCATGTGGATGACCCAGGAGGTGAGTGATAGAGGACAGGTGGGCGATGCGTGCCTGAATAGATCCAAATGTCAGTTCCAATGCTTCATCCAACTGGAGCCGATTGTAAATCTCTACTCAAGGGAACACTGTAGTCTTCTGATAACAAACCCTAGGAAATGCAGAGCCAACCTGACAGTTCATGTAACTTCCCTGCATTCTGAAGGAGAGTTCAGCAAGAGCTCTAATTCCTGGTAGCCCATGGCTGTGGGAATCACATAGCCACAGACATACATGATGGTTTTGTACGATGCCGGTCTGAAATGCATGTGGTTTCCACACTACCCTGCACCCCATCATTTAAGTTACCTAAGTTTTGGTGCACACCTTAAGTTTGTTCCCTTAGAAGTATTAGCCCTTTATCTGTGCCAAATCTTTCACTGTGGTACTTACAGCATTTGAAAAATCTGTCCTTTGAATCTTATGGTCCTGAATCCAGACTGCTTTGATGAAGGGAAGTGCATCAGTCTCCTTTATTTCCTCTGAAGTTATTCATGGCCTTGGAGGGTAAGAGCAGCTTGTAGTGATGGAAAGAATAGTGCCCTTCAGTTTAAATTCCTCAGTGCAAACTAGGAGCAAGACCAAAGCAGGCCAGTTAGATCACAAGTCAGTTTTCAGAGTCGCTGATGCAGTCAACACATTTGTTGCTGGAAAGTAGGACTGTCTTGTGAGTAGTGATACAAGGGCAGAGTTAAGGTTATCTCGCTAGCCTTAACTCTGACTTTCCAGGCTTTCTAATGCTTGTGGAGTGTTCCGAACAGTGTGGCATTCTCTCAGAGGCTTTTCCCATGAGTAACTGATCTTTACAGTCTTAACCCTGACTGAAATATTTTGCTAGGGAATATTCTTTAAGACTTCAGCAGATGGCCCTGCTCCTTCTCAGACCAGTCCCTTTGTGGAGTCTTCCTTTCTAGTGTCAAGACTGGACACCTCATGTAGCTCCCTGCCATTCCGTTCTCCAGTCATGGAGAGAGCCACATCAGGCTGGTGGCCGCATGGGACGAGGATTGAGGGGGTCCCCTCTGCGCTCCTTGCTGCTCTCCCCATGCCATAGCTGTGTGTGTCACATGAAGTTGCTTGTCAGATATGTGTAAACACTTAAATTATCCCCCCAAATCCCTCCCCAGCAAACTCCTCCATGGCACCAGGCTTCCAGAGTAGCAGATTAAGCCAAGCTTCTGCTTTCTAGGCTGCATGCTTTGAGAGTTAATGACCGCCCAGAGTTTCACTGAGTGTAATCCTCACTTCTGCACCATTGTCTGGCTTCAGACTTGCCAGAAAAGCTGTCCCCAGCACATGATCATGCCAGTGACATTTCAGTTGCACTGGTTTTGGTTTGGCAAAGCTAAGGGGCTTGGGATCAGGGCTTCCCTGGGCATTGGACAAAGAGAGACCTTTGCTCAGATGGCCCTGTTATCAGAGTACTGTCATTGGTTTATCCTCTCACACCCCTGGGGGGCAGGGCTGTTCTCCCTGTAGTACAAATGAGGAACTGAAGCCAGAGAGACTGAGTGACTTGCCCATGGTCTGTGATCAAGCCCGGAGTCCCTGTCTGGCACCCTAACTGCTGAGCCATCGTTTCTGGCAAAGCAGAGGGTGAAAGTGCTGTCTCAAAGGCCAGCTGTAAGGAGAAGCAAAGAATTTGGCATCTAGTAGCGTCACACCACGTAAGCGCTGGATTTCATGAGCCATCTTTGCTTCTCCTTTGGGACTTGCTGCTTCTCTCTGCCCCCACCACTCCTGCCATGTGAACTAGGGATAAATTGCTGATGTGATGCTGTGTCAGCACTGGCAGCATAAGGTGTGACTCTGGCATGTGGAGGCTTGAGTCTGGTAACCTCTTTCACAATTACACTGTGGGTACTATCTGATTGCCCAGCTGTATCACCTGTCTGTCTTGCAGATACTGGGTGTGGCACAATCTACACCTCAGACGATAGAGGCCTCATATACTCCAAGTCCCTCGAACGGCATCTCTACACTGGCATTGGGAGTGAAACTGACTTCACCAATGTGACCTCGCTGCGGGGCGTCTATATCACCAGCGTGCTCTCTGAAGGCAAGCGCTCGCTCTTGGGGGATGGGCTGCACCCAGCAGGACGGCTGTGGTAGAGCAAAATCCTCAGCCTCAACATCAGGGAAGGGCCTGGGCTAAAGCTTCAGTCAAGGCAGAACCTTTCTCTTGAATGCTCCTCCCTGTTCCTGGGGGGCGCGATTCCCCGGGGTCTGCACCAGGTCTCGGGAATGCCTTGGGGCACACCGAGGCCCAGGAAGGATGGGGTGGATCTCTGCTGTCCTTTGCCTGCTCCTGTTTGAGTCCAACCCTTACTCTGTCTGCAGGGCTCACTTGGGCCTGGCTTACAGGACTGGATAGCGTGCAGTCCTTGCTCATGTGAGTAGCCCCACTGGAGTCAGTGGGCTGGTCTTGCTCCCATTGATGCCGGTAGCCCTGCTCACAGGAGTAAAGTAGTGGCTGGCTCCTGGATGCAAAACTTTCATGTGTGAGTCTCCTGCAGGGCTCGAAATGGCCACATTTGGGTTCAGCCTGGAGGTCTTCAGGGAAGAGCCTGAGTTGGCTTCCAGAAGCCTGGACAAATTTATTCTGGCTGGGGGAGGGGGTGAGACCTAGACCACAGGACTCTACTCACTGAGCTTGAAAGCATCAGGTTGTTGGCAGAGCCCTGCTGGGGTTCTGTGCTGCTCAGCAGGCTATGGCACTATGCAGGCTGTCACGGAGTTCCCGGGCGATGCTCTGGAACTGCTCCCCACTAAGCCAGTCAGGACTTTGGGGAGCCTCCTCTCCCTTAGAGCAGACTTGTTCAGGGCAAGAAGCTCACACGGCTTCACCTCCTGGGTCTCTCCTTGGAGCATTCAGCATCCTCTGCCCCTCCGTGGGCTTCCCACAGTGGGGTCCTGGGAGCACAGGGTTCTGCACCCACATTTGGAGTCAGACGTGACTCTCAGCAGCAAACAGAGGTTTATTCATGACAGAAACAGAGTCTAAACAGAGCTTTAGATACAGCGAACCGATCCCTCGCGCCGGTCCATTTGGGGCAGCGAGCACAGACCCTAGTATGCACTTCACTCCTTGTCCCAGGCAGCTCAGAATAACACCCCTCCAGCCCTCCTCTCTGCTCAGCCCTTTCCGGGCCAGGAGGTCACCTGATCCCTTTGTCTCACACTTCAGCTTGCCCTCTGTCAGAGGAGGGGCCCACGCCATCAGTTGCTAGGAGACAGAGTGCCAGGCATTCAGGTGCACTGGCCCCTTCCTCTGTAGCAATCACACACCCTTATCCCACCACCTAGATATTAAGAACTGCATAGGGGACACTGAAGCACCAACACAGTGTTCAGAGCAAACATTAAGAACAGTCCCAGTTCGTCACACAGGCACACCTGGGGGCGTCGCTGGCAGGTAACACAGCGCTCTCACTGCCGTGTCTGAATTTACAACTGAAATGGTGCAGTGAAGGGAGGAGAGTAAGCCATGGCAATATGAGCTAATATGGTGAACGGTGCTAACTATGCCATGCAGGTCCATTCTGCCTTCTAAGGCAGAGCAGGGAGGGAGCCTGGCTGGCTTAATAATGATTAAAAAAATCCTTGAAACTTGCTTGCTCCTCCTTTTCCTCCACGGATGGTTCTTCACCTCCACTGTCTCCTGGACAGCCTGCTGGTGTAACTTGGGAGCTTGCTAATTGCCCATTATTGAACTATTAGCCTGAACCAATCCTTGGGGTCCTACTAGTCCTTGAAGTCCTGAACTGGAACAGTCTCAGTGCAGTGATTGCAGCTGGAGAGACACTGCCTCAGTGCAGTCTAGCCGGAGCTCTCTACACTGGGAAAATGGTGCAGCAGAAATATACATGGGTCAGCTGCCAGGGAGTAATCGACTCATCACCTGCTGCTGCAGCCAGGCTGCCTGTTTCATGGGGGTGGGAGGTAGGCTAGAGGGACTGGGATGACAGTCCCATCAGACTGTATTGCTGTCTTCAATGGGCGGGCTGAGTTGGAGTGAGCTGAGTGGAATACAAAACACCGAGGGTTTCACACCAAGTGTTTCCCCCTCCCCCAGACCGTTCCATCCAGTCGGTGATCACGTTCGACCAAGGTGGTGAGTGGCTGCCACTGAGGATGCCTGTCAACGCTAAGTGTAACTCCACAGCAAAGAACAAGGAGGAGGTTTGTCTGTCTGGGGTCCCAGGGCAGCCAGGCTCAGGTGTGGGGCACTGCCGTGTGTCAGGACGCAGGCAGGGCAGACATGGCTCCATAGTTCATTTTTTGTAAGCAATCTTTTATTTTAAGACCACTGCATATTCCCATGCGCAAGTCCAAGGGGACCTATTCCCATGGCAGGGCTAGTGGCCCAGACACTGCAGCATCAGGCCTGCATGCGGCGACTGCTTAGTTTATTCCCATCCTGCAGCGTGAGTGAGATGCGTAATAAAGTGAAGTTCAATAGTGACACCAGCCAAGACTTCACAGTGTGTTAATCCAGGCTTTTGTGGGGTATCTTTGGGGGCAGACGGCTGCCTGTCCTGTGTGGTTGGTCTGCCTCGCACAACATGGAAATGGCAGAAGCGGGTAAAGGTCCCTGGCTCTACATTAGTTGAGTGGCCCAGGATGGGCACAAACCTGAGCTGGGCTTTGCTGAGATGCTGGTGGGAACATGCCGGAAAGACCCCCCCCACCCCCCCATGTGTCATCTTGTCTCCTAACCTGGATTCTCTGGTGTTGTTCACAGTGTAGCCTTTACATCTATGCATTGTACGGCATCTCCCTGAATCACAACGTGCCCATGCTGCCTCTGTCCGAGCCCAATGTGGTGGGAATAGTCATCGCTCACGGTAACGAACCCGACTGCTACCAACACAGGGAGAGGGCAAGTGGAGGGGTATGTGGGCGGGGCAGAGGGGTCTCTCAGGATCCATCCTCTGGGCCTTGGGCTGGGAAGTGACAGGTTTAATCCATTTGGGGTGAGTTGCTCGTTCCTACAGAGCAAGGCTGGGGGGGCAAGGGAAGGTCAAAGGAAATAAGTCTGTCTGCCCCTGAGGAAGGGACACTTCCTGGACTTGCTCTAATCCCCGTGGTGTTGGGCCCTGGTTGCAGGCAGCGTGGGAGATGCCGTCCCCGTGGTGAGCCCAGACGTTTACATATCTGATGATGGGGGCTACACCTGGACATGGGTGCTGGAAGGACCCCATCACTACGCCATCCTAGACTCCGGGGGCATCATCGTAGCCATTGAGCACAGCCTCGAGCCGATCAATGTGATTAAGTAAGCCTGAGCTCCACTTGCTGAAGGGGATGCGGTGGGGGGTGGGTCTGTTCTCCGGTGAGCTGTAAGCAGAGGTCTGTCCATATAGATTGGTGCTGAGGGAGATACCAGGCTGCTGTCAGTGTTGGGATTTCTCCTCCCTCCCTTGTTCTGCAGCTGCTCAAAGGATCTTCTATGGGAGTGGGGCTGTTCGGAGTGGAAGGAGCCCTCTCCTTTGGCAGATACTGCTTTGTGCTTAGCGCTCTGTCGGTAATCTCCCCCTTCTGGGCCTTCACTCCTGTGCACAAGCCAAGCTGCATGGCCCGTGTTGTCTTTCCACACCTCTTCGCCTTTGAACGTAACGGGGTCACAGAAGGTTCCACCTGGTGTCTGCTTGGTTGTGACACAGCTCCTCACTGTAAGCCTTTTTTGTCTAGGTTCTCGACGGATGAAGGTCAGTGCTGGCACAAGTACACTTTCTCCAAGGAGCCCATTTACTTCACCGGTCTGGCGTCGGAGCCAGGAGCCAGATCTATGAACGTCAGCCTCTGGGGCTACAGAGACTCTGTCTTGCCCCGCAAGTGGGTCTCCTACACCATTGACTTCAGTCATCTTCTCAGCAGGAACTGTGAGCTTCTCTTGTTTCCTTCCTTTCCATGCAGAGATGGGGGTGCGGAAGGGCTGAGGGGCAAAGTGGGGGAGCAATCTGAATAGATGAGTATGGATGCGTTAGGACTGAGAGATACAGATTGGTTTCAGCTCCCATAGCAGTGGAACATCTGCTCCAGAGAGGCTGCTGTAGAGTGCCTCTCTAGACTGCACACATCACACTGCTGCTTCCTTTCACACCTGAGCATGTTTGTGGGATTTCATGCAGGAATCCAAATTAAGCTGCAGCAATTGGAATCCCCCTACCCCAGATTTCCTACGGTTTGGTCCCGTCTAGAATCATAGGGTTAGAAGAGACTGCAAAGGTCAGCTAATCCAGCCCCTGCCAAGATAAAGGACTTGTTGTTGTGTCTAACCCAGGGGTGGGCAAACTACAGCCTGGGGGCTGCATCCAGCCCTTCAGATGCTTTAATCTGGCCCTCAAGCTCCTGCCAGGGAGCAGGGTCTGGGGCTGCCCTGCTCCATGCGTGCTGTGGCTCTGCACGGCTCCCGGAAGCAGGGGCATGTTCCCCAGCTCCTACATGTAGGGGCAGCCAGGGGTCTCTGCATGCTGTCCCTACCCCAAGCGCTGCCCCCACATCTCCCATACCATGGCCAATGGGAGCTGCAGGGGCGGTACCAGTGGATGGGGCAGCGTGCAGAGCTGCCTGGCCATGCTGCCGCATAAGAGCTGGAGGAGGGACATGCTGCTGCTTCCAGGAGGAGCTTGAGGTAAATGCCACCCAGAGCCTGCACCCCGATCCCCTCTAGTGCCCCAACCCCCTTCCCCAGCCCTGATCTCCCTCCTGTACCCTGAATGCCTCATTTCTGGCCCCACACCAGAGCCCGCACCTCCAGTCGGAGCCCTCACCCCCTCTCGCACCCCAACCCCCAATTTCATGAGCATTCATGGCCCGCCATACAATTTCCGTACCCAGATGTGGCCCTTGGTCCAAAAAGTTTGCCCACCCCTGGTCTAACCCACCCAGACAGATGGCTCTAGCCTCCTTTTGAAAACTTCCAGTGAAGGAGCTTCCACAGGCTCTCTAGGCATCTGGCCCATTGCCCTGTTGTTTTTACAGTCAGGGAGCTTTTCCTGAGGTTTAATCTAAATCTGCTGGGCTGTCGTTTGACCCCAGCGCCTCTTGTCCTGCCCTCTGTGGCAAGAGAGAACAACTTTTTTTCCAAGTATCTGAAAATCATTATCAAGTCCCCACTTAATCTCCTCTTTTCCAAACTACACAGTTCCTTCAGCCTTTGCTCTTATGGCTTGTGTTCCATCGCTCTGATCATCTCTGTCACTCGCCTCTAGATCCTTTCCAGTTTCTCTACATCCTTTCTAGACATTGGTGACCAAAACTGGACACCGTACTCCAGCTGAGGCCAAACCAGCGCTGAGTGGAGCAGTACTATCGTAGAATCTCAGGGTTGGAAGAGACTTCAGGAGGTCATCTAGTCCAACTCCCTGCTCAAAGCAGGACCAATTCCCAACTAAATCATCCCAGCCAGGGCTTTGTCAAGCCTGACCTTAAAAACCTCTAAGGAAGGAGATTCCACCACTTCCCTAGTGAAAACTTCCAGTGCTTCACCACCCTCCTAGTGAAAAAGTTTTTCCTAATATCCAATGTAAACCTCCCCCACTGCAACTTGAGACCATTACTCCTTATTCTGTCATCTGATGCCACTGAGAACAGTCTAGATCCATCCTCTTTGAAACCCCCTTTCAGGTAGTTGAAAGCAGCTATCAAATCCTCACTCTTCTCTTCTGCAGACCAAACAATCCCAGTTCCCTCAGCCTCTCCTCATAAGTCATGTGTTCCAGCCCCCTAATCATTTTTGTTGCCCTCTGCTGGACTCTTTCCAATTTTTCCACATCCTCCTCCTAGTGTGGGACCCAAAACTGAACACAGTACTCCAGATGAGGCCTCACCAATGTCGAATAGAGGGGAATGATCACGTCCCTCGATCTGCTGGCAATGCCCCTACTTATGCAGCCCAAAATGCCATTAGCTTTCTTGGCAACAATGGCACACTGTAGCCTCATATCCAGCTTCTCGTCCACTGTAACCCCTAGGTCCTTTTCTGCAGAACTGCTTCCTAGCCATTCAGTCTCTTGTCTGTAACAGTGAATGGGATTCTTCCATCCTAAATGCAGGACTCTGCACATGTCCTTGTTGAACCTCATCAGATTTCTTTTGGCCCAATCCTCTAATTTGTCTAGGTCCCTCTGTATCCTATCCCTACCCTCCAGCATATCTACCACGCCTCCCAGTTTAGTGTCATCTGAAAACTTGTCGAGGGTGCAGTCCACGCCGTCCTCCAGATCATTAATGAAGATACTGAACAAAACTGGCCCCAGGACTGACCCTTGGGACATTCCACTTGAAACCGGCTGCCAACTAGACATGGAGCCATTGATCACTACCTGTTAAGTCCGACGAACTAGCCAGCTTTCTGTCCACTTTATAGACCAGTCATCCAGCCCATACTACTTTAACTTGCTGGCAAGAATACTGTAGAAGATCGTATCAAAAGGTTTGCTAAAGTCAAGGAATAACACATCCACTGCTTTCCGCTCATCCACAGACCCAGTTGTCTCCTCATAGAACGCCATTAGGTTAGTCAAGCATGACTTGCCCTTGGTGAATCCATGCTGACTGTTCCTGATCACTTTCCTCTCCTCTCTAAGTGTTTCAGAATTGATTCCTTGAGGACCTGCTCCATGATTTTTTCAGGGACGGAGGTGAGGCTGACTGGCCTGTAGTTCCCCAGATCCTCCTCCTTCCCTTTTTCAAAGATGGGCACTACAGTAGCCTTTTTCCAGTCATCCGGGACCGCCCCGATCGCCATGAGTTTTCAAAGACAGTGGCCAATGGCTCTGCAATCACATTCGCCAACTCCTTTAGCACCCTCGGATGCAGTGCATGGGGACTGTCGCCTCCCGTGACTTGCGTGCTATACTTCTGTTAATGCAGCCTAAAACTGCATTTGCCTTTCTTGCAACTGCTTCACATTGCTGGCTCATGGTTAGTTTGCAACCCCCCTTGTCTCCACCCCCCGCCCCAAACCAACTGTGCGTTATCTGCAAACTTGATCTATTCTTGCATCTAGGTCATTAATAAAAAAGATGTTAAACAACACCGGACCCAAAACAAATCCCTGTGGAACCCCACTTGAGACCTCCCTCCAGTCTGACATCATTCCATTAATAGTTACTCTTTGTTTGTGGTTCTTTTAACCAATTATGTATCCACTTAATGGTAATTCCGTCAAGCCCACATTTCTCCAGTGTACCTGTCAGAATGCCATGTGGGACTTGTCAAAAGCCTTGGTGAAGTCCAGGTATATTATCTCCAGTGCACTACCCCCATCCACCAGACCAGTTATCCTGCCAAAGAAGGAAATCGAGCTGGTTTGGCATGATTTGTTCTTGGTAAACCCAGGCTGGTTGCTAGTGATCACCCCTTTCTCCTCCAGGCATTTGGAAATGGAATGTTTTATACGTTGCTCTAGTAGCTTCCCAGGCATCGTGGGGATGAATAGCATCCGGCCCTGCTGACTTGAATTCATTCAAATTGGTCAGAAGATCTCGGAAATGTTCTTTTCTGCAGCCGTTCCCCTTTGTTGTCTGTGATAACTTTGTTAGTCGTCCGGTCACGTTATTTTTTTGTGAGAAGACTGAAGCAAAAGAGGCATTGAGCAGCTCTGCTTTCTTATCATCTGTTACCAGCTCCATTGAACAGCGGGACCACACTATCCCTGATCTGTCTTTTTATTCTGACATATTTGTAGAAACCTCCCTGTTGTCTCTAACGTTTCTTGCCAGTTTTAACTTCTTCCTTGCCTGGGTTTTCCTGATTTTTTTGTCCCTACACACTTGGCTACTCCTTAATGATATACCCCTCCCTCCATTTCCTAAATGTCCCTTTTTGGTTTATATAAAGCTAAAACGCTCCTTGTGCAACCCTGATGTAGGCTGCTGCTACGGGTGGGGTAGTGCCGATGCTGTGACTCCCTTGCTGTAGAATTGTGCTCCGGCACAGAGCGGTCATTTAGAGCTATTTGTACCTGTGGCTTGTCTGTGGTAAAACGCGTGAACAGAGTGTGGAATTCTGCAGTGTCTGCTTGAGTCTGCAAACAGCCGTAAGACTAGCTCTGGGTATGAATGCTGGAAGTGTCGTCATTAACCACTGCGCTGCTGGTCACTTCAGGAACATTGAGGCAATGTGCTTAACTTGCCCTCCCAAACCTCTCCCACTCCTCTCCAGGGGTCAAAAGCCCCAACTACCCGTGGCTAGCACCTCCAGCTTCACCCCGACCACTTCTGTGATGCAGTTAGTGGCTGCGAATGCAGGTGCAGCATACAACGGAACTTGCTCTTCACCCACTGCTGCGCTGCCCTCCTTCAGTAAAAGCCTTCACTTCCAAAGCGTGACCAAAGCTGTGCTGGCCCCAGGAGCCTGGGCACAGCTTTGGGTTTCAGCTTGGTGTGGAGAACATGGAGGTGTAGGGGGCTTTGTTCTAATGGGCTTGCCTCTTGCTAGTGGTTAGGGCAGGCAGCTGGGCAAGTTGTGGTGTGACCTCGGGCAAGGCCCACACCCCTCAGTAAAACAGGCCTGGTTCACAAAGCTGCAGGGATGCTGCACAGCCCCTCTGAGAGCCTCTGCTGGACACTGTCATGGTAACATCTTGGGCACTTAGTTGTCCTGAGGGTTGTGTAAATGAGAGGAGCCTTCTGCACTCGGTGCAGAGCTCTGAATCTTCCCAAAGTGCTAGATCTCATGGCTCCTCTGAGGCGGATGCAATAGGGAGTGACACACCCACTGCCATCAGAGCCAGGATAGAAATCAGGGGTTCCTGGAGTTAATCTCATGCATGATCCTGTAACTTCCCAGTGAGATGAGGGGGTAGCTCCCATAGGCTACTTGGGAACCGGGGTTCCCTACCAGTGTCCTGAGTCCCACTGGCAGCAAATGACTTCACCGGGCAGTCAAAGCCCTGCGGATGTTGCTAGGGTTTTTCAGGGCAGATTTTAGTGTTGATGGAAAGGAATGTGGTTGATGCTGGCTAGAGCAGGTGGTGTAAAATCCCTCCCCCTTCTCCCAGTGCCCCCAGGTGTTACCCAGTACTGCCTCTCCTGCGGGCGGGCAGACTGTCCTGCTTCATTGTGCCACACTCCTTTTCTTGCTTTCAGCCCTGTGAGCTGTAGCTCTAGGGTTGGCAGCTGTTGCCTAGGTCAGTTCCTATCTTCTCAATTACATCATCTCATGCCTGGAGTCTGATTACCTTTCTCCTCTCGTAGGTGACGACGATGACTATACCATCTGGCTGGCTCACTCCAGCGAGCCCGGCAGCCGCACTGATGGCTGCGTTCTGGGCTATAAGGAGCAGTACCTGCGTCTCCGCAAGTCATCCGTCTGTCAGAACGGCCGGGATTACGTGACGATGAAGCAGCCGTCAGTCTGCCCATGCACGCTGGAGGACTACCTCTGGTACGGTGAGCAAAGGCTCGCTCCCCTTGCGCGGCGAGGGGGCTGGCATAGTTGGCCAAGGGGTGATGGCTACTCTGCTAAGGTTACTAGAGTGGCACTGCATCAGGTGGCACTCTCGTCTGGGACTCAGGTGGTGGCATAGGAGCTGCCTTTGCGCTGGACCCGCTCGTGTGGATCATTTAGCCTGGTCGGCGTGTAGGGTTTGTCAGAGCATTGCCCAGTGAGTCAGGGATCCCACTCCTAGTGCCTGGCAAAGGCAAATCTGCTCAGAGTGCACCACACATGGTGCCATGTGTAACTAGGGGATGGGGGGACCTCTAACCAGACCCTGACTTCCTTACAGTGTAGGTGGGAGTGCCTGGAGCTCACCCGCAGGCCCAGCACAGCATGTGTCTGCTTGGCTAGAAGAGTCCACTTCAGGTGCTCCAGGACTGTCTGTGTGACAGCGCTCTAGCCGGCTAGGTGAAGTTCACCCCTGAGCCATCACTCAGTGTGTCGCTCACGCCTGTCTCTGCTTTTTGTCCTTGCGCTGCAGTGATTTTGGCTATTTCCGCCCTGAAAACCAGTCTGTCTGCATGGAGCAGCCGGAGCTGAAGGGCCACGACCTGGAGTTCTGTCTCTATGGCAGGCAGGAGCTACTGACGACTAGTGGGTAAAGTGGCTTTTTAACAGGGATTCGCTGAGCAAACCCTGGCCCTAGATAGGGGCAGGAGCAGCATGGCAGGGACTCCTGGGAGCAGGGGGATAGATCTTGCTGCTGCCAGTGGGTAGGGCTACAGGGTGGGAATTAGGAGGACCTGGGTTCTGTGCCAGGCTGTGTCACCAATTCCCCCTCTGGGCAACGATGGTACTTCCCAGCCTGGGCCCAGGGCTTTGGGAAAAGTGCAGCTGTAGCATACTCAAGTGGGAAACTGCCCTTCTGGTCCTGGGAGGCCAGTGTTGGACACACAGAATGGATGTGGATACCCCTGCTGCTGGCCCTGTGCTGTTTGTGGGGGATTCGGTCATGGAGCCAGACCTCAGGGGAGCCTGCCCAGCTTCAGGAGGCTGTTCCTCTGGCCCCCTGGCAGGATAGGGCTGGAGATCTCCCAGCAGGTCTGGGTGTAGCTTTTGGATCCTGGCTAGGAAACCACATTGCTCTGCACACTTTTTGCCCTCCCAGGGTAGGGGTGTGGGGTTTGATGTCTCCAGAAATGACCGGACAATCTCTGAGCTGGCCTGGGAAGTTCCCTCCTGATCATCAGGCCCTGCAGGTGTTTTCTTCCCTGACATTCCAGGTATCGTAAGATCCCAGGAGACAAATGTAGCGGTGGAAAGAGTCCGAGCCGTGAGGTGAAGGACCTTAAGAGGAAATGTACAAGCAACTTGTTGACCCCCAGCCCACTGGTAGGTGATAGCAAACGTGTGGGGAGCCAGCCAATACCAGGGTGTGAAGTGCTTGGGACCCTTGGAGTGCAAGGTTCTTGTACAAACGCCAGGAACTGGAGCAGTCTTGGTTTAAATTTCATGTTTTGTGAATTTAGCAAAACTTCCTTCTCTCTCTCTCTCTCTGCAGTCTGCTGCCTCCAGCTCCGCTCCCATAATCCTGGCTGTCGCGGGCGTAATGCTCCTCACCATCATAGCTGGAGTCCTGATCATTAAGAAATACGTCTGCGGGGGCAGGTGAGGTTTGGGACGGGTTTCAGCCAGAGCAACTGCATGTGAAGTATTACACATCTCATAGATTTTAAAGCCAGAAGGGGCCATCGTGATCATCTAGTCTGACCTCCTGCACGTCACAGGCCACAGAACCTCACCCACTCACTCCTGTAGCAGACCCCTAATCTCTGGCTGAGTTACTGAAGTCCTGAAATCATGGTTTAAAGCCGTCAGGTTACAGAGAATCCACCATTGACTCTAGTTTAAACCTGCAAGTGACATGCTGCAGAAGAAGGTGAAAAAAACCCAGGGTTTCTGCCAATCTGGGGGAAAATTCCCTCCCAACCTGAAATCTGGTGATTAGCTAGACCCTGAGCATGTGGGCAAGACCCAGCAGCCAGACACCTGGGCAGGAATTCTCTGTAGTAACTTGGAGCCCTTTCATCTAGTGTCCTGTCACCAGTCACTGGGGATTTTTGCTACTGGCCGTCGCTGCTGGGCCACATGCCGTTGTAGGCAGTCTCAACGCACCGTCTCCTCTATAAACTTATCAGGCTCAGGCTTGAAGCCAGTTAAGTTTTCTGCCCTCTCAGTGGATACGGCCATGCTGGAATTCAAGGTGTACGTGCAGCACCCTGGCTAAAAGTAGCAGTGTAGCCCAATGGCACAGCTCCGGCGCAAACTGTCCGAGATCCCGGGCACCTGCTCGTGTTGCTAGCAGTTGTACCTCAGACTGTGGCGTAGGCATATCCTGAGAGGGCTCTGAAATCTACCAGCTTCAGTTAAGTGAAGGTCATTGATGGTTAGCAGCTCCTGAATCCTTCCCATAGTCACTAACTATTCCACTGCAGAGTATGGGGCATCTTAAAAGCCTGGAAGTCTTCCTCCAGTGCTGGCTGCGTTAGAAGGTCTTGCTGTTTGACATGCCAGAGATGCAATAGACAGCATGGCATGGCCCTGACTCCTGTGTCTGCTCCACCCCCAGGTTCCTGGTCCATCGCTATTCTGTCCTGCAGCAGCACGCAGAGGCGAACGGGGTGGAAGGGGTTGAAGCTCTGGATGCAGCCAGCCCTGCTAATAAAGGGGGCTACCACGACGATTCTGACGAGGTAGGTGATTGGAGGGTGATGCAGATGCAGCAGAGAGCAGTGCCTGAACATGGCATGTCCTCCTTGGTGTCCTGGGGAACCAGGGCTTGAGTTGGACGCTGGAAGGATGGGGTTAAGAACGGCTGCTGCTCCCATGCAGGGAGGGGACTGAATGTCAGAGCCATCTAAAACTGCCCCTTTGTTTGAGCAGCCCTGGTGGAGTGCAGACCACAGCCACCGGCAACGGGAGCGTAGGGCTGCCGCTGGAGAACCTGCCTCCCACTCAGTGTCATCCCGAGGCTGCAGAAGGCCAGGCCGGTCATGAATGTAGGCCCTGACCCGCTCCAGCTGAAGGAGCCTTTGGGGGGCTGAGTGGGCAGGCCAGTGGGTTCTGAATGGTGGGTTGCAAACGTATTCAAGCCTGGAATGTCTTCAGTGGCTTGGAGAACACTTGATCTTGGGTCTCCCATTCAGCCTTGCGGGGCAGGCTAGTTCCCAAACATCTCTGAAAGCCCCCCCCCCCCCCCCCATGTGGGCTGAATAGCCTGCATGAAATAAGTCAGTCCCAGTCCCGTTCCTAGGTGGTCTGTCCGAGAGAATAGCGCAGCGGGCCCCCGTGCCGGCTGGCTGAGCCCCGGACACTGCCCCCGCCCCCATGTCCTTAGCCCTCTGGGCCAGGAACTCCATGGTGCATGTGAGAAGCTTGCACTGCAGTGATGCCTTCCTGTCAATAACAGGACTTCAGTCCTGGGGCTGTTAGGCAGAGGAGTGGGCTTGTGCTGTCCTGGTGGCTTTGCCCACCATCCTAGCTATCACACAGGCTGAGATTTTCACGTAGTACTGAGTTCCCAGGGGCCCCGTGGCTTCCTGAGCATGAGGGGACGGCAGCAGGTATGGTGTCCTGTGCTCTCCCATTCCCAGGGCAGGAGGAGAGTGATCCTGGGCTGGGATCTGAGAGAGATGGGGGAGGCTCTGGTGCTGTCTGCCCTGAGGGGTGAGCACTCATGTTCTCTCCTCAGGACCTCCTGGAGTAGGGGCACGTTGCTGCTCTTCGGCACTGGACAAGTGGGTTTGGATGCTGCCACGGATCTGCAGAACAGCAAACGCCTCCTCCAGCTCACGCTTCTCTGCAGTGGCTGCCCGTCCCCTTTCCGAGGGACTCCACTCTCCTGTCGCTTCCCTTGAAACTGTCCAGAGCCAGCTGCGCTGCAGACCCGGGGAGGAGACAGGGAGCTGCTGCAGCGACCTGGCAGCCTAGAGACCGGGGGGGAGGGCAGGGGCGTAATTTAACTTTATTTTAATGAGATTTCTTTCCAGCTGTTTGTTTTTTTTAAGGAAGACTAAATAGGAAGGTGAAATCAGCATTTCACTAAGCACTAACCATGACAAAGGTGCAATTCACCCTGCTGCAGAGAGAAGGCTCTTAACTCCAGCGTCACCCCTTGGAGGCTCATCTCTGCCTCAGCATGGCCTCAGCTGGGCAAAGCTGCTGGTGGCACTGGCCTATCCCCACCACTTCACCTAGCATAGGCAGGCCTCGGGCCCCCTGCCAGGACAGCATGTCGCTTAGCCAGCACCCTGCAGGGCCACAAGCCAAAAATGAGCAGTGATTGGATGAAACCCAGCATGGCGCATCAAGTGGAATTCATCTCCGTGCCAGGAGTAACTGCTGTGACTGGCCCTTGTGGAATCAAAGCAGTGAACTGGGAAAGCACCATGTCTGCAAACACCGGCAACAGCAGCAGGGGAGGGAAAGGGGTTCTTTTTAGTTCTAGGAATAAGTGCAGCAGAAAGCTCGGTAGGAATAAATCTCCTGCTTGTTGGTGTGTTCTTTGGGGTGGTGGGAAGCGTGTTCCAGGTGGAGCTGTGCACTGAAATGCCAGTGCTCTGGCAAAGAGCCCCATGGCTTCGTTTAAGGGGGCAGAAGCAGGGCTGGCCAGGATTTGGGAGGGTGGTATTTTGCAGCCCTCGGTTGCAATTTGGCGGCGGGGGATCCTTCCGTGCTCCATGTCTTCGGCGGCAATTCTGTGGCGGGTCCCCATTCCACACTTCGGGACCCGCCGCTGAAGTGCCCCGAAGACCAGGAGCGTGGAGGACTCCCCGCCACAGAATGGCGCAGACTGGAGTGCAGAAGGACCCACTGCTAGGGCGCCAAAAACCCTGGCGTGCTCCTGGGCAGAAGAGAGAGGCTCTAGTTTTCTAACATCCGCCTGTTTCCCCACTAAAGCGGTAGGAGACCAGCTGCTTGGTAGCTCCTAGAGCTGCTGTTGATGTGGCCAGGCCTGGCGGTGGCTTGCAGGCACTCTGGCTATTTATAACAGGATCCTCAGTGCCCCGCCCTTCCCAGCGGTACCACCTTTGGGGGGTGTCACCTGGCAAACTGTAAGCTGCTGCTCTAGGCGCATTTCCACTCGGCTGAGTACACTGCAGGTGTGTCCATATCCCTGTTTAAATGTCCAGTTGTCTTCTGCAATAGATCTGCCCTGCTGATTGTGAGGGGGTGTCTAGGCCAATGCCTGGTTGGCCTTTGCACTTGGAGGGTGGTGATAAAAAGTGAATGTACAGAACAGTCTGATGGATATAACTGGGGTTTGTTCTCCACAGCTGGGTCCCAGTGGGCTGCCATTCGTCCGTGCATTGTTAGGCACCAGCGTAGGCCAGAGCAAGGAACACAGTTCAGCCCCAGGCATGTGAGAGACAGGAGTCTCAAGAACTGGTATTTTTAAACTTGGCTTATTTGAACTGAGCTGGTTTGAGTGGAATTGTCCATCTCACTGTCCCATTAGCAGCCCCCCCCACAACTCTCTTCACCTAAACCCATTATTGCAACTCTCACGTTGCTAAGTTCCAGCC
Organism: Chelonoidis abingdonii; assembly: GCF_003597395.2. Lineage (NCBI taxonomy): Eukaryota > Metazoa > Chordata > Testudines > Testudinidae > Chelonoidis > Chelonoidis abingdonii. The sequence continues at coordinate 26,485,592 of NC_133772.1, read as the reverse complement.
TTGGCAGGACCTTAGGCATTGCTCTGCTCAGCGTTGCAGCACCAGTGACTTAAGAGCATAGTGTCATTTTCAGGAGAGCTTGGGCTCTGTCTGCACTGCCTGGGTTAGTGGAACTCAAGCTGGCAGCGTAGGGCTTGAGCGTCTACGTTGTCTGTAACCCAGTTCAGAATCTTGAACTGTGGGTCCCAGACTGAGCTCCAACATCTACTCTGCAGTATGCAGGCTGAGTCCAGCCACCCCATCCCAGGCTTCCTAGTTCCTCCTTAAACGTGAGCACTTGAAGCCCTGTGTCTGTGGTGCACCATGGAAACAATGACTGTCCAGGGCACAAAGAAATTTGGCTCACAGGATTGTGGGTGCTTTCTGCAGACTCCCAGAATGCAAACCAGTGGGGCTGCATCTACACTGCAAAGCAATAGGGCTTGAACCCTGGGTCCTGGCTTGACTCAGGCCCATATCCTCCACCCCTATGGGGTCCTGGGTCACTGGTCCAAACGTGCGTTAGGATGATTTATGTGTAGACGAAGGGGGGTTAGCTTGAGCCTGAGTTCGAACCCTGGACTTACACTGCAGTGTTAGACATACCCTTAGCTCCTGAGTCTCACTGAAAGTAGGGTTTAGGCTCCTAAATCAGTGAAGTGTTTGCAATAAGGAGTGGAGCAGCCCTTTAAATACCTTCACAAAATCTGGCTCTAGCTACCGAGCTCTGTTACACTGGGGCTTTTCTTTAAAAATTTACAGGAAGAGCCATGCTGTTCCTGTGGCCACTAGAAGCGCAGTTTCCCCAGCTACGGCTGGAAGGCTGCTCTCCAAAGCTGTGCGTATGTTTTGGAGTAGCCTATTGCAAGGGAGCGAAATGTGATCTGGCCAAGATAAAGGCTGTTTCGGTGGTGAAGGCAGATCTGGGTGCATTTTCCTGGGCAACACATGCCAAACTCTACCCTCGTCCCAGCAGTATCCCCCAGGATTTACGCAGCTGGTCGTGTAGTATAGGAATGAAGTAGCTTAGCCTGTTCGCTGGAGAGTGTCTGGCTCCCAGATTGGTTTAACAAAATTTCTTTTTAAGAATGAGCTTTTGAGAAGCTTTCCTTTAGAATTTGACTAGCAGCCCAAATAGCCGCAGCTGGCCAAAGGTCAGGAGAAGCTCTGGGTCCACGTTCCTCACCAGCGGGGAACGGAGGCTGAAGAATAATGAAAGGCGGTTGCTCTGTCTCTGGAGTCTCCTGCAGACTGTCTCAAGCACTGCACAGCATGGACATCTGGGCAGAATCAGACGTCCACGGCTCAGATCCCTAGAGCGGTCGCTGGAGCTCCAGGCACCAGCCTGCGATTGGAAACAGCAGTAGAACATTTGGGGGATGGGACGGTCAGATGCTATGAATGTAAACTGGCTACGAATTCTCATGCTCTTGAATCAGCCTGTTCTGAAGGTGCATTCTCTGTTTACAGGCTGTCGGGAAGCTGGTAAACACTGTGGTTGGTCTTTTGCACACCCCTACCCTATTTTCCTGCCGCCAAAACCATCAGCCTTGATGTTCGCTGTGCACACGCGTACACTGGGCCATTGGAGTGGGAGAGGCACCTGCCCCCAGAAAGCTTGCGCCGCCAGTGGGGTGAACGCAGCCTTGGCGAGAGACAAATGTCATTTTTCTGGTGGCAACGGTGCGTTTCCCCTTGGGCCAGTGCGACGGCAGCCCTTTCTCTCCTGAGGCAAAGCATGCTGATAATGCTGCAGCCCTGTCCCTGCTGAATGGTTGTTGCCGAGCACTACCCTGGGTAGCTGCTGTCATGTGCATTGGAGCACCAATGCTGCCCATTACCGTGGCTTACCGCATGGCTGCAGGGCAGATCAACACAGGGATGCTGTGCCAGGTGCCCTGCCCAGGATATTTCACTACGTAACTAAAGCCAGAGCCCCTGCCCGCCATGTAGAGTATCTCTGGCTCCAGGCCAAGGGCAGGTCCAGGGGATGGGTTGAGGGGTGTGTGATGTTCTGCATTACAAACCTGGCTGGGCTATAACTGTACTGTGGAGAACGGTGGGGGAGGGGGTCTTTTACTGGACCAATGTCTTGTGAGAGAAGTCAGGGCTGGGGAATACTTTGTACTGGGATTTTTCTGTATATTTGCAATATTTGGGTTAGAAATAAAAACCAAACGGACTTTGTGTTCTTGCCTCTGTGGGTGCCTTACACTGTTCGAACAGGAGGGGTTGGCTCCTGCTAAGACTCCTCTAAAGCGCCTCTCCCCCCTGGCCCAGCGACAAGGCCTCAGCAGACCCCTCACACTATAACAAACACTAGGTGCTTTCTCCTGGGCCCAGCTCTCTCCCGTGACTAGCCCACATAACACACTGTAGGGGCGGGGTCAGGGGATAGCAGCACAAATCAATCTGTTTAGCCATGTGCCCCTCTTAAGGCTCCAGTAAGTCTTGTACTTGGGTGGGCATTTCCCTTGCAATGCACTTCTCTGGGAATGCACTGATGTCAATAAAATGTTCACGTTGATTAGTCCTATTGAATCTCCATCTTACCAGTGGCAGGAAAACTCCCCTCCCTTTTGCTCAATGATTCTTCTGCCCTGCAGAGAGAGGCTGGCTTCCATGCCTGGCATCCCTAAGGGAGCTGCGTGAAAGCAGTGTGGGCTTGCCCTGGGGCGGGCAGCCAGGGAGCAGCAGGACACTGGGGGCTGTGCTGTGGACAAGGCACTCGTGGGAGGCTGTGGGTGATTGTTGGAGTCTGAGGGCTCAGACCAAAGCAGGTGGCTATTGGGTGAGTGTGAGAGGCAGAACTGATCATCCCACCCCTCCCCTTCCAGGGTCTAACTCAGAGTCCACTGCACGACTCCCCAGGGCGGTTTGTCCCTGAGCACTTCCAGGGCTTTTGAAAGGAAAAGCTACTGTAGTGCTTTGAAAACCTATTGGCAGAATGGGCCAGGGCTGTGTGTAGCCGCTGTAGAAAAGCCAGTTCCATAACAGGCGTGTCAGCATGCAAACCGGCGTGCTCTGCTGCTGAACTAGGGTGACTAGATGTCCTGATTTTATAGAGACAGTCCAATTTTGGGGTCTTTGTCTTATAATTGGGTCTCCTATTACTATCCCTTCCCCCCCCCCGTCTCAATTTTTCACACTTGCTGTCTGGTCACCTGACGCTGAACTGCCGTTTGTTACTGTCACATCCAGGAGACCTGCTCATGCGTGGGATCCCCCATGCTAGGTGAACACAAAGCCTGTCCCTGCCCTAAGGCACTGATGATCCTGTACTGTGTGCATTAGATGCCTACAGGCTCTCTTAGAACCTCTTTGTATTGTGGTAGCTGCCTGGGGTATGTCCACACTGTGGCTGGGCATGAACCTCCCAGCCCGAGTAGACAGACTAGTGCTAGCAGGCAGTGGTGGAGGCCGGCCCCGTGGAGCAGGACCCCAGCGTGCTAGGTGCTGTACGAATGTTACCAATCTGGTGCTTGTTTTCTCAGCATTCACTGAGCTGCTCTGGCACCCAGCGAGGGTGGGGATGGGGGCTCCCAGCACGCACTTTAGGAAGAACAGCCTTGGGAGCTCAATCTAATTTTGAGTCGGTTAAGAGGTGACTCTTCTGGCCAGTGCTACCTAGGGGGACAGTCCCTGTAATTCAGGGTCTGTAACTGGGCATCCCAGAGCCTAGCAGGATGCAGGGGTTCCCAGCTGAAGTAACATCAAATGGGAAAGAAGATGGAACTTCTTGAGAGTGATTAACTGTAGGAGCAGCGTAGGCAGCAATGGGGTCGCTGGGAGCGTTGTCTAGAATCTGTAAACAGAGCTTGGGGGGAGCAACTAGTTTAACAAGTCCCTGGGCTGTTCAACAATCCCATCTGCAGGGAAGAACAATTCCCTCCAGTGCAGGAACAGCTGGGAGACTGGCTCTGGCCTGGGCCATGCAGGAGGTCAGACACAGCATCAGCATAGTCCCTGCTGGTCTTAATTCAGTGAGAATTAGGCCTCGCATTGGACAAAGGGACTTCAAAGCCAGGTGCTTATCTCCTGCTGCCACAGCACTTGCTTATCAGACCTTGCCATCTGCATTACTTCGACACAGTGGGATCGGGCGTGTTCTACTCTGTGCATCCCCATCCCAGCCGCTCTCTCTGCTGCCTCATGCCCTCTTGGGTGGTACTGTGATTGGGAACAGCCAGGGCAGCACTCTAGGCTGGTGTTTGTTCCATTCTCGGCAGCAAGTTGTGCCTGTGTCCCACTGGCAATTGGTGTGGGGTGGGCAGCAAGATCTTTGCAATCAATTCCCCTCCCTCCTCACAGCTGCTCCCAGGCTCTGCACACCCAGAAATCAATCCAAGCAGCCTGGACTTGTGAAAATGCTTCCCCTGAGCCAGGCAGCAGAGTAACACCTTTCCCAACATAAGGCTGCACGCCTTTCCCTGGCTGTGGAGGTGAGAGCTCTTAATAAGCACTGTGGCGCCTCTTGAGAATCCATGCTAACGATGGACGGTGTTTGGAGGCTTTAATGATGTCTTTAGGGCCTTGGTGAACACAAACACCAGCTTAATGAAACAGACGGTCTGCCAGTAAATCTTTCTGGCTGGAATTTAGCAGATTTAACCAATGACATCTGCTCTCAGGGGGAAGGGGGAGGAGTGTGGGGTGGAAAGCAGCCCGGAAGGAAGGTGGTGGTTGAGGATTCAGGGATGTGATTGTTTGGTGTTGGGGGACCCTACCATGTTTCTGAGTGTCTTTCTCCGCGACACGCCGTTTGAACCAACAGAGCCTCAGACTGGGGCTTTGGCAGGTAAAGGCAAAAATTAGCTCCTGCGGGCAAAACCTGTGTGCATTTCCAGCCCTGCTGGTGGTGCAGTTCAATGAGTGAGTGCCAGGAGCTCTGTTACTGGCACAGCGACATGACCACACGCTCTGGTCCATCAGAGCCTGCACTGTGTGGCTGCAATGTGACATATCTCCTTGCTTAGGCTGTGGTTGTTTTAAACTTTAGAAATATCAAATCTTGTCCCTGCTCCTGCTGGAGATCTGCTTGGAGTAGCAGAGAGCTGGAGCTCAGCTTCCTCGGCTCTTCACTGCAGGGGGATGCTGAATTCTTTATAAAGAGCTTTCTTCCCAGGTGGCCGGAGTTTGGATTGAACACTGTTAATACTGGAGTGTTAAACAGCCTGATTAAAAATCCCGTCTCTCTACTGCTCTGGCTCTAGCCCCATGCAATGTCCTAATCTTGCTAGTTCTCCCGTTTTCTGAGGGGTCCTCCAGCAAAACAACAGGGGAGAAAGAGATCAGATTGTTTGATTTGTTCTGGTTTTAGTGTGTTAAAAAAGCAAGAATAACCTTTCCCTTCATGGAATAAAGTTGCTCTTTATACATAAGAAAGAAGTGCCAAAAAAAATAATGCTGCCATTTAACACAAAAGTCCTTCCCACTGTTGTGGTAGCAGCAGGGGTGAATCCAGAACCAGCAGTCCTGGCCCCCATTCCTGGCACTGGGAGAAGAGTATGGTCTAGTGGTTGGATCAGGGAAAATGGGAGTTTAGACTGCTGGGTTCTGCCCTGACTCACTGTGTGAACTTGGGGAAATTAACTTCCCTTTTATCTCCATTTCCCCATCTTTAAGAGGGGCAGAATATCTCCCATCTGGGGATGCTGAGGTGGTCTGTGTTTATAAAATGCTTTGAGACCTGCAGGTGGAGAGCTCTACAGAAGGGCAAAGTATGTGGAATAACTTCCAAAAGTACACGTGATCGACCTGTAAAAGGCAGTGCTGTGATGACAGGACAAATACTCACCAGCCATGGACTTACCAGGACTCCGGTATGCCAACATGGACCATTATTAGTCACCTGACTGAGCCCAGCTCTTGCATCAGATTTTTCAGCTGCATGTCCCTGCATGAAGGGAAGCTATTAGAAATCCCTGCTGTTCCTTTAAATAGGCTAAGTTCTGTCCCAATCCTATATGGCAATAGTTGGGCCCAGTTCCCATCTGGCCCAAGCAGGTGGAGCTGGTGTGAAGTCAGTGGAGTTGTAGTTGCTTAGGCCAGGTCTCTTTCAAATTCCCTCGTGTTAAAGTTTGGATTCAGCGCCTGCTGGGTCCTGTTGAAGGGCAGTGATCTGCTAGAGCAAATGTTTATGAATCTGCACCTGCAATAAAGGCTTTGGTTTCTTTGGCTCCTGGCATGTTATGGCTTCACATTTGGAAAGGATCGGGTGTGTTCAGTCTGAACGAGCTTCCTTCTACAGCAGGGAAAATAACAGAGCAGGAAAGAGAACCACAGGAAAGTCATAGAATATTAGGGTTGGAAGGGACCTCAGGAGGTCATCTAGTCCAACCTGCTGCTCAAAGTCAACCAATCCCCAGACAGATTTTTGCCTAAGATCCCTAAATGGCCCCCTTAAGGATTGAGCTCATAACTCTGGGTTTAGTAGGCCAATGCTCAAACCACTGAGCTATCCTTCCCCCTGTAAGCCTTTGGGGTGAGTGCAGTGTGTGTGACATGTTCTGTAAGCACAGCTCCAGGAAAGCTCGCTGTATCAAAGCCCAGGATGCAGACCACAGTTGTGATAGTCAGAGCACTGAGTGAATAACTGACTTTTTGATTCAGTGGCCAAAATTAAAATAATAATCATAATATTAAATACATTAAATAAAGGGGGGTGAAATTGTTCCCCAGATTTGCCCTGGATTTATGAAAAATACATTTTTTAGCAATATTTCTGTTCACTGAAAATTTGTTACCCTGCTTCACTGTGTGCCTCATGTAGTTCCTTCCCCATCAGCCCCCAGTGTCCTCTGGAACAGCGAGTGCTGTGAGTCAGGCTAGACTGGGGGTTCCAGTCTCAATCCACACTCCCCAGAAGCTCAGCGGTGGCAGGATCCAGGGGGTCAATTTCAGCCTGCTTCTTGGTTATTTGGAACAAGTGGCAGAAGTAGGCAGAGTCCCCTTGCTCACCCCAGTTCGCAGACGGTTTCTCCACCAGGCTGACTGACGGCCGTCTGTGCCTTTTGGCTGATCTCTGCGCTGGAGCAGGTTGCCTGGTTGCTCAGCCAGAGGGATTGTGATGGACAGCCCTGGGCAGAGCAGGGGTGTTGCCACCTCCTGAGGTTTTTCTGGCTGGAGTTTATAAATTGTCTCTCATTAGTCAGCAGGGGTTTGCTCAGGAAAGTGACACGGTCAAGACAAGAGCAGCTGCCAGGGACTGCAGCTTCATCCAGCTGTTCCCTGCAAGGGGCACCCACGCGCACTGGAGAGGCAAGTCCTTTTGGCTTGGACACGCCACGGGCTCCCAGCTTACAGGCCAGGGAGCCAGGAACCTCTCTGCACTGCAGAAGGAGACGCACATGAAGGAGCGGGTTCGTAGAGATGCGTTTCAAATACAGGAAGGACGGGGTGTGTCGGGAACTTGGACGTCGGGCCTGCTCTTGCACCATGGAAGTTCAGTTCCTGACTTCGGTGGGAGCAGGATCAGGCCCATCGGGCGAGTCCAACATGTAGTTGAGGAGAACGGGTGTCCAGACTCGTGCAAAGCGTGATTCCAATGCAACTTGGGGGAATCTTCCCGGTGACCAAATGAGAAGCTACCTTCTAACTAGAGCGTTTCCTGTGCTGCAGCATCAGTTCCTAGCTCACTGGCCAAACCAAACCCCCATCCTGAGGGAAGTTTCCTGCTCCCTCTCTGGGTGAGCAAACAGCCTGCCCGTGAGAGGGTGCTGGAGTTTGGGGAGCCTGTCTGCCCTTCAGAAACATCCACATGTGGAGGTTAGCGGGGAGAAATAACCAACAACAGGCTTGGTGTTGGACAAGGCCCAGGCAAACTGGCCCTGCTCCAAAGAGCTTGGTAGGTGCTTTACCGAGCGCAGCAGAACCTGAGGTGCTCTGGCCCCCTAGACACCCAGCTAGAGCCTCTGTCCCTCAGCCATGGACACTGGGCTCCTGCACGTTCTCCCGCTTTCCTGCTGTGCTTTGAGTATTTTATTCTCCAGCAGTGCCTGGCTCTCCCAAGGCCGCTCCCCGACCCCCCAGTACGTTTCTCTAGTGGTGCGGTCAGACTCACTCTAATTAAATCCACCTCTTTGAAATTATCTGGCTGCTCCTGCCTTTACTGGGCTCTTAGTGCTACGAATCCACCACTGGCCTTGAACTACAGCTTCCGGGGTGTCAGCCAAGGCTGTCTTGCTCGCTAGCTAAGCAGGAGGCTGGGGTGCCTGGGTTCTGTTCCCTAAGCAGTCACAAATCCCTGCTAGAGAAACCTCTGGGGGGTTAGTATTTGCTCTGGCATCCTACAGAGCTTTCCCATCAGGGAGCTGTGTTCCCTCTGTGTCTGGATTTCTAGTGGTTTTGTCCCCAGGAAGCTGGAAGTTTTGTTTCTGGGGGTCAGAATTTCTCAGGCTGCCTGGTGAATTTGTTACTCATCCCGCATCCGCGCACCAAACCTCTGTATTTTCCTCTTGGGGAGCCGTGCTTCTGACCATTCTCCGAGGGCTGGACCCTTAGCACTGCTGCTTTTTCTGGCCTGGTCTATACTGCAGACGTGTAGTGGTATAACCACATTGCTCAGGGGTGTGAAAAATCCCCCTCCCTGAGTGATACTTATACTGACCTCATCCCGGTGTAGACAGCTACCTTGTCAACGGGAGAGTAGCAGTGTCTTCACAAACGTGCTACAGCAGCACAGTTGCACCAGTGCCACTACCGTGCTGTCCATGAAGACAAGCCCGTAGGTGCTGAATGCCATGCTAACTTTGTCCTTTGATTTCCAGAACAGAACGACAGGGCCAGCTGCAGCCGAGCTCCGCTTGACAAGGCACGTCAGCGTTGCTATGACCTCCAACTCCAGTGCAGGGAACAGCTCCAGCTCTGTGCTGAGTGATCTCTTCCTCCTCCAATCCAGGAGGTTCTTTGCTTCCATCTACTTTCTCATTTTCCTGCTGGGCATGCCTGGGAATGTCCTGCTGCTCCTGGTCCTGATCCCAGACCTCATGAGGACTGGTGCCAGCCATGTCTCCCGCCTGACTGGGCCCCTGCTGGTCAATATTGCTCTCCTGGACCTCCTCTTCTTCCTCTATGTCGTTCCGGTGATGTTTGGCAATGTGCTCTTCGAGGGCTGGCCCTTGGGGTACGTGGTGTGCGTCACCTACAACAGCCTGTCCCTCTCCATCATCTTTGCCGATTTCTACTGCCTCCTGGCAGTCTCCCTGCTGCGCTACGTGGCTGTGATCCACCCCACACGCACCATGGCTGTGTCCCAGAGGCTCATCGCCTGGGCCTGCGTGTTTATATGGACGCTTGGCTTCCTCTTCTCCATCCCCTTATGGATTCACTACACAACAGTGGAGGTGGAGGGGGAGACGTACTGCGTGAACCAAATGCCCAAGCAGCAACTGACTCTTTACTTCAGGCTCCTGGGGGGCTTGGCATTTCTCCCCCCCATGCTACTGATGATCCTCTGCTACTCCAGCATCATCTTCACTCTGTGGGTTAGGAGGGGGCTGGCTGTCCACACGGCCTCCACCCTCCAGGTTAACAGGCGTGCCACGGTCATGGCTCTGGTCACCGTGATGACCTTTGTGGTTATGTGGGTGCCCTACTGGCTGGTGGTTTTCCTCACGAAGGATGATGAGTTGCTCACCACAGGCCCCATGTATTTGGCATCCAACCTGACCACCTTGCTGGCCTACGCCAACCGCTGCGTCAACCCCATCATCTGCTTCAGCCTCTCCAGCCAGTATCAGGCTGGGCTGAGGAAGCTTGTGAGGCGGACGGGGTGCTGCCGCGAGCCAGCGTGCTCCAAGGACATGGTCAGGATGGAAACTGCAGGTGGCGAGGGAGGAGCGCTGTAGGGGCTGATGGGGCTGGGCGGAGCTGGGATGAGGAAGGCATGGAGAAGTCTGACGTTCTCCATCCTGGTTACGTGTGACCATGCCTGTTCCAGGCTGATCCCTGTTCTTTTCTCATGTGCCTGGGCCACACATAGAGGGGATGAACTGGGCCTCATGACTCAAGCATGAGCCTCTATTGCCTGTAGAGCAAGAGGTCCCAAGTTCAGTCCCCATGGCTGCTGGGTGTGCAATATTGCATACACCGGATTAGCTCTTCAGCCCCTGTCCCGGGGCAGGGGCACCCCAGACTGGGCCATTCCCACAGGGCTCCGTAGACACCCAGCCTCCCAGAGGCGGTGAAGAAGCCAGCAGGGTGGGCAGCCTGACTGGCTGAGAACCAAGCACATCCCATTGCATGGGTTAAGCTGCTGCTTCAACCTTGCTTGGCTGTCTTGGTTCTAGACAGGAAGCTCCATGGGGCCGCAGTGGTGATACTCTCACAGGTTTGTACATCACCAGGCATGCGAGCCCAGCCTGGCTTGAGCAGAGCAGAGGGGCTGGATACAGCAATAGGTGATGGGCTCTCTGGGCTGCACGCTGCAGGAGCTCAGCTGCCGATTGTCACAGTCCTGGCAGGCCTTAAAATCTGATTCTTTAGGTGTTATTGCAACATGGCGTTACCAGTAAATCAGGGGCCTAGACTGCCCTCACAGGGAGAGGCTGTTTCATCTGGTCCTTAGCACGTGTTACGGTAGCACCCAGGAGCCCCGTGTGCCAGGCCTGGTACGAGTGCAGAACACACCGTCAGCTCATCGTGGCAGGCGCTAGCGAGGTAAACTAGTAGCTCCCCCAGCCTGCTCCGCCTCGACAAGAATTTTGGTCTCTGTTTGTCAAAGTTCCTTCCCCATGCTGAACTTTAGGGTACAGATGTAGGGATCTGCATGAGAACCTCTAAGCTTAATTATCAGCTTAGATCTGGTTTTACTCCCACCACCAAAATCCTTTAAGAGTTATTTGGGAACCTCTGTCTACCTTCCTCCCCAGACTATCTTCCTCCCAGTACCCTTGAGAGACTTCTCCACCAAGCTCCTGGTGAACACAGAGCCAAACCTCTGGATCTTAAAACAAGGCGAAATTAACCATTCCCCTTCCTTTCCCCCNCAATACCTTTTATTAAATAAGAGTTGGTTTCTCATATTTTTTGTGAGTTTATTTCAATCTCCAGCAGGACAAAACTGCTCTCTTTGTTTGTTTGTAGGATATAGACTGTCTTTACAAGTTACTAGAAAGACTTAGGAGTGTTTGTTTATTGATTTTTAAGACCAGTCTCCCTGGGAGATTAGTTTTGAAGGTGATCAGGTTTGTCGGCCAACTTCTTGGCTCATTAAGTAGTTTCAGGTGACCATATTGCAACTATAGGTCTCTGTTAATAAAATTTGGAAAGACTTCTCCAGTGGTGTTAGCCAAATAGAATGAATTTTCTTATCATATGTATTTATACAAGAAGAGCTGAAACTGCAGCTTCAAGTGTAGCAAACTGTGTCATCCTGAAGATCAATAAATAGGAAGGATTTAAATGTTTGTTTACGTATACAGTTTTTCAGATTTTCTAAAGCAGGATTTATACTGGTTTCACAGTGTCTTTGTATTGCCACAAATGACAATTTTTAGGATAGCCATCTCCAATAATAAGCTTTAATATGTTAATTTCAGCATAACATTTAAGTATATATTTCATAGTCTCTACACAGTGAGAAGTGTATGAATTTTCAGGTTGACTTGCTTAGTAAAATAGGTATGGCTTTTTTCTTTTTGATATAGGGTTTCCCTATCACTCTGCCAGGTATAGAATACTTAACCCTAATCCAGCTTTGAGATGAAGGAAAGAAAGTTTTAACATTTTTCTGAATGAAAATTAAACGCAAGTGTAGCTGACAAAGTGTGCTGAATTTTTGGACTTGATGAGTTTCTGCAGTTTATAAGCAGAGCCTTTTCGCTCGTACATTGAAGGAATAGAGCATCATAACATGGAATGCAGAGTGTAACCTGATGAACACCATTTGTTGTTATTTGATTCCATTTTGTACTCTTGATTGTAGCTCTGGCTACATATTCCTAACTCTAGAACAGATACAGAAAGGGCACGGAAGACAAATGGTTGCTTATATTGTTTGCTTCCTTGTTAAGCAAGCAATCATGACACTTTGACAATGTTAATACATTTGAAACTTATTGCAGCTTAATGTTACTTAAATATTCATGCTTTAGTTTCAGACAGCCTGTGGATTGGTATGTTCCTTCACATCTTAACCTAATTTAGTGTCATTCTCTTTTAGGATCTTGCTAAGATTTTCCAATTTGGAGTTACCTCACAGATCCTCGCTTTTTGGAGTCTGGATATGTGTATGCTTCAGAGTCTTTTAAAGAGTTGAAATATTAAATTGATGGCCGAGAAAAGAGGTTTTTGATAATGTGAAGCGGGAGGAAAGGTTGGATCTTGGAGATGTTATGTAAAGGGCAATATTTAGACGTAACCTCGATATTTGGGACTCAAAGAGCTTGTCTAGATTATGGGCCTGAATAACAGGTTCTGTGAGAGGAAAAATGGGAAGGGTTAGTGGGCAGGGGCAGAGCAGGGGGGTCAAGCACCCCCCAGCTAGAGGGAAAGTCAGCACCTATAGGTGGAGCTCAGGTTACAGGTCCCCTGCCTGAGGCTGAAGCCTTTGGTGTGACATGGCTTGGGTGGGCTGAAGCTTCGGTCTCTCTTCCTGGGGCCATGTAGTAATTTTGGTTGTCAGAAGGGGGTTGGGGTGCACTGACGTTTGGGAATAAGCTATATCATCTCTCTCCTCTTGGCTGGGGTACAGCAACCCGCCACACCTGGGCAGGAAGCCTTTAGTGCTGATGAAACTCCAGCTAGTCCAGAACGATGCAGCATGTCTGCTCAGCACCACGGGTTCCTGTGAACACATCTCAACCATCCTACATTCTCTACCCCAGCGTCCCAGAGAACAGGCCTCTGCCCTTCTCTGCACAGGGCTGCGTGGCCTGGGCCCAGGTAGCTCTAAGAGCCTGAACTCTGTGATGACGACCATGGTTGATTAGAGGATCACAATGGTCCTGTCTGACCTGGGAATCTCTGGGCTCTGCTGCTCCGGCCCAGTGCAACGCTCCGCAGGCCGGCAAAGGGGTTTGGGGGGCTGGTGCCCTGTGATATGTGGGACAGAGTGGATCATCTGGTGGTTCCCTCTGGCCTTAAACTTGAATCTGTCTCTCTGCAGGAGACACAATTTCCTTGGAGGCCAGTCCCAGGCTGTGGCACGAACCCCCAGGAGCGAAGAGCCATCCCAAACCTCCCCACCTTCCTATCCAAGTGTGAGGCACAGTTCTCTGACCTGACACCTTTGATCTAGTTTCATGTTAATGTGACTATTTAAAAACAGAATAACCCCTTCCTAAAATCCCCCCAAAACACGACCCCACAGCATGTGCTGCCCCAGGGGGTGGATCAGAGAGCGAATTGTGTGACAGATGTGGGCCATGTTGCTTAGTGCACAGCTGGAAGATGCTCAGACACTCCAGTGATGAGCATGGTGTGAGAACTAGCATAAAACAGAATATCCTGGTAAAAGGCAGCTCTGTGCCATTTAACTGTATGTAGCCGCCAGCCAAACTGGTGCCATTGGTACAAAGTCTGCAGGTGGGGCAGGCCCTGGTATGAGAGACAGGCTCTGCCCCAAAGCGTGTATGGCATAAATCAGTGAGATAGGTCAGTTCTACATGGCAGCATTTTGTCAGTGTAGCTGTGGGTCAGGACTGTGAAAACATCATGCCCCCTAAGTGACATACCTGCACTGGCAAAATCCCCGTGTAGACACAGTGTATACCAGCTTATACCTTTGGACAGGCTAGCTTATGTCGTTTGGAGAGGTAGTGTAATTATACTGGTGAAAAAACTCCTGTGCTAGCCTACACTGCATCTTTGTTAGGGTGTCATTATGTACCAGCAAAGTCTTTGTAGACTAGGTCAGAGCATGAGAGGGGAAACTGAGGTACAGGTGGGGGTGTGACTTGCCCAAAGTCATCCAGCAGGCCCACGACAGATCCAGGAAGAGACCCCAGGTTTCCTGACCTAGGTGCCATGCCTCAGCCACTGATCCATGCTGCCTGTCTGGGGAGTTCTTGAAATGCTATAACGTACGCTATAAGATTGCTGCATTTTATGGCATGCAGGTGGAATAGCTGGCTATTAGTCTGTTTCTATATGCATCTGATTTTACCGAGATTCTTCTCTGGCGCTCAGGTGGTATCCAGACAGTATATTGCTTCACCTCCATGGTGAATCAGCTGTTTGTTCCCCCGGAGGGAATTCAGCAGCACTAGCCTCCAGAGGGAACGTTAACGGTGCTGCTGTTCCCAAGTAGGGTGGAAGGCGGGAGATGCCGGCTCCTGGAACACTAGGTGTGAATGAGCTCAGTGATAATGAGGTCCCAGTGGGAAGCAAAATGGGGTTGCTGGGCTGGAAGATGCGCCTGTCTTCTCCAAAGCACTCACTCAGTAAGATTCCGTTTCTATCTCCAGCAGCAGCATGGTGGGCTGAGCGCACTTGCTGTGAGGTCAGTGACAACATGGTTCCCCAGGCCTGTGACGTGACTGAACCTGCTCTGCAGCTAGGTCCTATTTCTGCCAGGCACTGAGCACTCTCACGCTGCTCGCGCTGACCTGCAGGACGGAGTCCAGGCTGCAGGCAGAGAGCTGAGCATGTCATTGGTCTCTGGTGCTAATCAGTGTAACTCGTGACCACAGCCATGCTCCCCTTGGCTTTGTTTGATGACAAGTCCCAGAGTAAGAGAACATTAAGCTGCTGCAGCCTGGCTTTTGTCATTCTTGGTCCTCTTGAGTGCTTGTTACAGGTTGTCCCTGACCCTGCAATACTGAGGTGTGTTACGGCGGTGCCCCCAGCTGAAGTCAGGGCCTCAGTGCTAGGTACTGTACGTGCGCATAGTGAGAGATGGACTCTTGGCTCCTTTATTTTTAAAATACTCACACACATGCACACTTGCTTTTTAACATGATGCTGCCCCACCAGCCCTGGTGCAGCATTCAGCTCTGTGCAAGGCATTCCTGGCCCACCCTGCCCATGGCTCACTCCTTCTGAAGGACTGATGGTGTTCTCCATGTGTGGCAGATCGGGAGTGTCCTTGCTCAAGCCTGGCTTTAGGTGTCGTGTGGGGTGCACAGACATGGCTCTCCCAAGTCACAGGTGTTTGCCCTTGACGTTTGTCTGGTGGCCTGGAAGAGTGGGACTGATAGTGCTGAATCCCCGGAAACTCACTGCTTCGACCCCAGCTCTCCTGTGGTACAGGAAAGCAGAGCAACTGAGTGCAGAGTGCTGCTGTAGCTGCCCGTCCTGCTGATGCTGCCTCCTGGAAACCATCCCCCAGCACCTAGATCCCTTCTCTTCTGGTTGGGCCCCAGCACAGTCATGGCAAAACTCCTGCTGACTTGACTAGGAGCAGGCCTGGGCCCTTGGTTTCTGATCTAATGTCTAGGGATGTATGAAAATAGGATCAGTGGACGTCCTGAGTTCCAGCTGCTTGCATTGGTGATTCCATGGTCCTAATCTTCCATGGAAAGTCAAAGGAACAGTTCCAAGGGTGAAATGCCTGCAAGCTGCATGGAAATTAAAAAAAAACACATCGTAATAGAGGCTCAAATTAAACGTATATCCCCCATTAAAAAGAATAGTAAGAGGACCAAAAAACTGCCAACTTGACTAAACCACATAATAACAGAAGCAGTGTGAGGCAAAAAGGCATCCTTTAAAATTGGAAGTGAGGAAAACAGAAAGGAGCATAAGCTCTGGCCAGTCAAGTGTAGAAGTATAATTAGGCAGGCCAAAAAAGAATCCACAGAGCAACTAATAAAAGACTCAAAATCTAACTGCAATTTTTTTTAAGTACATCAGAAGCAGAAAGCCTGCCACTCAGTGGGGCCACTGGATAATCAAGATGCTAAAGGAGCACTCAAGGAAGACAAAGCCATTGCAGAAAAACTATATCAATTCTTTGTATCAGTCTTCATGGCTGAGGATGGGAGGGAGATTCCACACCTGAGCCATTGTTTTTAGGTGACAGATCTGAGGAACTGTCCCAGATTGAGGTGTCATTAGAGGAGGTTTTAGAACAAGTTGATAAATTAAACAGCAATAAGTCACCAGGCTCAGATGGTTTTCACCCAAGAATTCTGAAGGCACTCAAATGTGAAATTGCAGTAGTATGCTTAAATAAGGCTCTGTATCAGTTGACTAGAGGATAGTTAATGTAATCCCAATTTTTAAAAAAGGCTCCAGAGGTGATCCTGGCAATTACAGACTAATAAGCCTAACTTCAATACCAGGCAAATTGGTTGAAACTATAGGAAAGAACAGACCTATCAGACATATAGATGAACGTAATTTGTTGGGGAAGAGTCAGCATGGTTTTTATAAAGGGAAATCATGCCTCACCACTCTACTAGAATTCTTTGAGGAGGTCAACAAGCATGTGGACAAGGGAGATCCAGTGGATATAGTGTACCTGGACTTTCAGAAAGTCTTTGACAGGGTCCTTCACCAAAGGCTCTTAAGCAAAGTAAGCTCCCATGAGATAAGAAGAAAAGTTCTCTCATGAATGGGTAACTGGTTAAAAGAAAGGAAACAAAGGGTAGGAATAAATGATCAGTTTTCAGAATGCAGAAATGTAAATGGTGAGGTCTGTACTGGGCTAAGTTCTATTCAACATGTTCATAAATGATCTGGAAAAGGGCGTAAACTGTTAGGTGGCAAAATTTGCAGATAATACAAAACTACTCAAGATGGCTAAGTCCCAGGCAGACTGCAAAGAGCTACAAAGGGATCTCACAAAACTGGGTGACTGGGCAACAAAATGGCAGATGAAATTCAGTGTTGATAAATGCAAAGTAATGCATCTGTTTAGCCATGTGCCCCTCTTAAGGGCTCCAGTAAGTCTGTTACTTGGGTGGCCATTTCCCTGCTTAATGCACTTCTCTGGGAATGCACTGATGTCAATAAAATGTACAGTTGATTAGTCCTATTGAATCTCCATCTTACCAGTGGCAGGAAAACTCCCCTCCCTTTGCTCACATGATTCTTCTGCCCTGCAGAGAGAGGCTGGCTTCCATGCCTGGCATCCC